>NW_024962266.1:22166075-22327358 GCF_019238085.1 Lagopus leucura | reverse complement strand
TGGAGTTGATGAAAGGCTTGAAGTTGCAGTGTGAACTCCTTAAGTTGACTGCCGTAAAGATGAGCGAAAAAGGCCTTGAAGTGTGAATTTGTTATTATGAGGGTGATGATGATGGTGTTCATACAAGCTGGAAAGCTGAGTGTATCTTCTTCTGCCCTTCTGGGTGCAAAGATGGATGTGTTTGGAGATGGCTGCAGGTCCCCCCCGGCATGCAGAAGGTGTGTTCTCAAGGTGAAGCCCAATGTGGCAGGTATCACTGTGTGGTTCCATGTTTAGAAGGAGCTAGATTGCCAGGCAGTGGCTTGCTTTAACTGCAAGTGCCGTTTGGTTGTGTGCATTTGTATGGGGGTTAGTGCTCTTTGCCTACTCAGAAGTAAAACCCGAATCTAGCTTGTCCTGCTGTGACCTTCACAGCTCTGTGGGCAGGGGCTGCCTCAGCTATGGAGCTGCAGTTGTCTCTTCCAGATACCAATCGGCAGATTAGTGTTCTGTCCATGTCTGTATTTCTTTTCTGCATGTAAATCCATGTTATGTTTTCAGTATTATTTTTATGAATTGCACATACACTGAGGACTATCTGTGCATAATTGATTACAAGGAGTTGTCTTGGTTTTTATCTTTGATCAGACTTTTCAGAAGCAGCGAGTATCCCAGGTGACGAGGCTTTTCATGCTGTAAATGTTTGCACATAATGCTTTCTGTTGTACTTCACAATGTGCAGAATGAGCTCACTTAGAGGGAAAATGAGCAATTTTGTGCACAGGTGTATTGTGCTGCTTCTCTTTTTGGGCAAGCTTGAGGAAAACTTAAAATAATTTCCTTCTCTCTCTCTCTCTCTCAAAAAAAAAAAGACAAAAAAAGTATCCAACAACATTTCTTAGTATTAGATGGTTGTAGAGAGCATGGAAAGCTTTTTTTTTTTTTATTTTTTTCCTTTCTTTCTAATGAAATTATAATTAGCAAGGGCATCTGTATGGAAACAGTTCCTTCATTCAGGATTTTTTTTGTCTGTCTGTTTAATTATCTGCTGAGTGACCTGAACGAGACTCAGTGCAAGATCAGTATATTCTCCCTACCTGGAGGCAGCAGGGGTTACACTGACATCACAAAATGGAGGGCAGTGCAGCAGCGTCTGAGCTGGGTGCTATCCCTGCCAGAAACATTCCGTGTCTCTTGTTGGATTTTGCTGGCTTGAGTGTGCTGTCATTCCGGTGCTGCTGGTTTGCACCTGGACCCAAACCTTTGCTTGTGACTTTATTTTAAAACCTAGGTGGGCACATGCATCTAGCTGTGCTCCACTTTATTTTAGTAGTCTGTGTATCTCCACCTACAAGGATGTCGTTGTGCTGGATGTGGACCTTGTGGCACCAACCTGCCCCCCAGTATTTGGTACCTGAAACAGACAAAGCAGGGGTGATGGCTGGAAAAAATAGAGAATGTCAAAAATGAAGTATGATTTTAATAGAACTGCTTTTTATTTTTGAGAAGATTCCCTCTGCTGTCCCACTACCCCTTTCCCTCATTTGCTGCTGTAACAGAAAATGGCCAAGCATTGACACTTACACAGTTAAATGGATGAGACTGAGGAAAAGGGAAGCTGGAACTGCACAAGAGAACCTTTTCTTAGCTCTTTTTTTTTTTTTTTTTTTTTTTTTCCTAAGAATTGCCAGTGGGCTCATTTTTTTGGTATGCAGAACACTTTCTATTAAAGCAGTCAGCCAAGGTCACTGGGAAACCCACAAGAAAGGATGACCTTGAGCCTTTATTATTATTTTGAGCTTGTAACTTGAAGGCACAAAGGAATTTTTTAGGAGATTTGAATGGGGAAGGTGTTATGGCTTTGCAAATCTGACTGAAAGTGCAGAATAACCCAAAGTGGAGCAGTGACTTGTTCATCACCCAGCACAGCGCAGTGTGGTACGGAGTTATCTGAGATGCTGCTAAAGGAGATAACATGGGTACTGCGAGGTGGTTGTATCACTGCAGTCCTTTAAAAGCAGGTTAGAGGAAGGTGAAATACTCTTCTGTCACTGCAGTCTGCTTCTGACGTAGCAGCTGGCTGGGATGTCAGCACTGGACTGTGCAGGTGCTGTTTGTGCTGGGACAGAGTGCTGGCAGCTGAGCCAGGGATGCAGGCAGAACAGGATGAGGTCTGCAGCAGGGCCTGGGGAGGGCAGCGTAAGCCACAAAGTCATGTTTGCTGGGCCATACAAATAAAAATGAAAATAAGCATGTTCGAACCATCTAGAAGACAGCAGGGGATTACATTATTCTTGATGTTTTTATTACATTACCTGCTCTGTTACTCAGCTGCAGCTATTGTCCTTATCCTCTGGGGACTACTGAAAGAAGGAATCGTTTGTAATGACCCTAATTTTCCTGCCCATCTTTAGGACAATCTCAGAGCGATGCTGAATGTTACTGTGCTGCCGTGCCCTGTGCTCACCCTGCTGCACCTGCCAGGGGCTGGGAGGGTGCAGGGCCCCTGGGTTGATGCAGAATGAATCCCTATCAGGTCACTTAGACCTGCCACAAGTCTGTGCTGGGATGTGATCCAGAGCACCCAAACGGCCTCTTATCTGGACCAAACCCCTAATCTCTGTCAAAGATCTGAGGCAAGCAAGCTCCTGAGCTGTGTTAGCACATGATGCCCAACTCAACTCTCTCACCCCAACGTTCTGCATTTTGTTAATCCTATATTCTCGGAAAGCTTCCCAAGCAGCCTGAGCATCCAAAGACAGCTGCTCTGGGCTGCACCACAGGCAGGAGCAAAACAAAGCAAGGCGTCCCCATCCCTCTGGCCAGGTGAGGGCGATCACTGCTGTACAGGGCTCCAGCAGTGGCTGCAGGAGCACTTGTGGCATCTCGACAAATGCCTCCCAAAGCAGGACCCGTGGTGCTGTGCGTTTGTACCCAGCACAAACAGATGCCATATAACAGCACTGCTGCTAATAAATATAAACCGTATAGATGTCAGGTTGCCCTGAGAATGTATTCTCCCCACAAACCAGGCGTCTCGACTGTGGTGTTCAGGAATTAACTGCAGGAGTATTACTCTCTTAAGGCTTTGTGTTATAGTTCTGTTTTCTTCACCTTTAACCTGGCAATGGATTATGACCATACTTTCTCTTATAACTAAATGCTCTTCTGTCCTTTGACAAAACAGATTTGTGTCTTTTCATAGCTTTCCGTAGAGGGCTAATAATACATGGGAAAGCTTTACTGCCCACAGGAGACTTTTCCCAGCCGTAATAATAAGAAATGCTGTTGAAAAGTCATGATCAATGTTAATTCAGTTATTTTTCATTTTCTTTTTTTTGTAATGAAATCTTCTACTTTGTGCATTTTATCCAGCACAACCCCATGAATTGCTCATTGGAGAGAGGGGTCATTGGTTATAAAAATGAATTCTTCCTGTCTGTTCTCATACAAAAATAACTGCAATATTTTGAAATGATGTATTCAAGGGAGAAAGAAAAGTGGAGTCTTGGATGTATGAAAGATGTAAATGTTGTTTTCCAGGTTTTATGGTTCCCAGATGCCTCCTCTAATTGCATAGCTAACCCTGAGTTTATTAAGTTATTTTCCAGAGTCAAACTCATTTGTAAACATGTCAGAATAAAAACTAAAGTTAAAAAAAAAAAACAAAGCCTTTGGATTAGAATTCTGGAGTGATAAACAAACTAATTTAGAATGTATTTGCATGTAATTTACATGTGCCAAAATGGGATTGCATGTGGTTTGTAAATACATGTCTTGAATCTATTTAGTGTTACAGAATAGTGCAAAAGAAATTAATTGTAGCTTAAAAAAAAAAAAAAAAGGTTAAAATAATAAAAAGATGGCTTAAAATGGCCCATGTTTGAATGTGACTCAATGTGCAGAAACTGGTGAGGAGAGATAAGCACGCAGAGAAAGCTGTAAATTCTAGCAGCAACATCTGTAGTAGTTAGAATACTGTGTTTTATAGCAATCCCTTACCTCCCCCCATGGACATTACTTTGGCATCCAGCGTATTTATTATTCACTTTCTGCAAGGGAGGTTTTGCTAGCATAGCCCTAAAAATAAGGCCTGTTTTTCTCCTTCGTGTTCAGTCTTGTTCACGGTTAATGCCATCAGCTTCATCTGAAGCATCTTGCCCACTTTTGCCTGCACCCTTTGGCACGTGATCACCGTTTATAATTATCCTGCTTATTGCAGTGCTACCAAAGGACCAATCAGCCAGTAAATCCTCCACCTTGCCAGGCATAGTTTCCTGAGAGAGAAGTGAGCAAGGAGACAGAACTTTATGTATTTGTATGTTTGCAAACCAAAATTTCAGAGTACTATGACCTGCTATTTATTAGCAAGGAGGAGCAGATAACAGGAACTCTTTTCATAATTTTTTTCAGGCCATAGTACTTCTATTTCAATGCGTAGATAAATGTCTTTAAATATTTTCTTGTACTTATTATTTCATCTCTAGAAATTTGATTTCCCATTTGAATATGAGCTATTTTGTATATCTGCTTTGAACATTAATTATTAATTAGATCTAAGTCTCTTTAACCATCCATTTCTTCTGAAGGAGGCAGCTGGATGAAATGAGAGAGATGCATCATGATGTAGCTGATAAATTAGCCTCTTATCCCAGGAGAAGCCGATTCCTCGCCGCTGAGGCTGAGGCATACCAGAGGCTGGGGTGGAGGAGACTCCCAGCTTCTGCCCGTTTGGCATTTGATACAGAGCGTGAGCCTACTGGGATGGCTTTTATAATTAAATCACTGGCAGTAGTGAAAAAGGAGTATCAGTCCCGAATCCTCCATTCTTTCAGAGTTACTGCTGGTGAATGGACTCAGTGAGTGGTAGGCTGGTGGTATCTTGAATGTCTTAAAGTTGCATTTGAAAGTGGGAAGTTAGAAACACAATAGCAGATAATTTAAGAAAAAAAAAAAATGAGGGTGGCAATTAGCACCAATGAGCAGCTGTGAAAATAGGAGTTTTTCTCATTTATTTTAATTATATTTTTGTTCAAACGTTTGCATATTTATCTCTTATTTATTGAAACCTTCCATATCATTTTTCAACAGCAAAGGAGATGCTTTGATTTAAATCTGCATATGATGTGTATTTAGCTCTTTATTTGCCAAGTTCAATGCAAAAACAAATCCTTGTTTACATGAAAATTACCTATATATGCTTATCTATGTGATCAGTCAAAAAGCTGGACATTGGATTGCAGAGCTCATCTGGCTAGCTATAAACCCTGTCCAGTAAACACGGGAATGCCTTTGGAAATCTGTAGTGTATTCATAAGACTTTGATTTCGTTTTGTTGCTTCATGCTGCTTGGTGCTCAGTGATACTCAATGTCTTTCAAAGATGGAGCGCTTTCTTGGCTTTTTTTACCTGTACTTTTTGTTCATAGATGATCTGTTCCAGAATGAAACAGTGTCCATTCTGATGTTTCCTCCAAACTTCACTAGAGGTCGGGCACCTCGTTCAGTTCAGATGGATGTATAAATGCCATACAGTTGAATTGCAGTTGTCTGTAATTCTGCCAGTGATGTAGCCTGATTTCTTTTATTGAAACTCAGGCCATCCTGTGCTGCTGTGGCATTTCTAAGGACCATGGAGAAGAAAGATATAATTGAATTTCTGTTCTCTCCAGAACTCAGATGGGCAGCTCAGGCAGATGAACCACAATGGGTCCTAAGCTGGAATAATTTAATTTTCTGATTTCATTAAAATATGGTTGGCAGGAGTAATGTTCATCTGTGATGGACTTAACCTTGAATGATGAAATCCAGGAAGCAAGTTATTTCTACCAGGATTATATTCCATCATATAGAAGTTAAAGAATTCTTTTAGATAAACAGATGCACTGTCCCAAATTTTTATGCGGTAGTTTTAACCTAGCATTTACTGCTTGAGAATGCTATCTGAGTTGTTAAAATGTCTGCTTAGACCTCAATAGCATCAAAAGTGTAAGTAGAATATTTGAGAATAGTAGAGAAGCTGAAATCAGATGTAGCTATGTTGTCCTAGACTCAAAATAGACAGTAAAGCGAGCAAAACACTGGCAAAAAGCAGCATGGATGATCAGTAAAATGGCTTTCATTTAAAAAAAAATCAAGTTGAAATGTGTTTGTTTTTTTTTTCTTTTTCTCTAGGATCTGCCACTAGTGTAAATAGAGCTTGAACTCGATTTCTAAAGGTGTAAGGTCATTGGGTTGTTTTATTATTTTTTTTTCCTATATTTGAAAAGCGTTGCAACCAGTGCCACGTAACTGCATTTTAAACCGCGTGGTTTTGGATAAATACAATAATAAATAAAAGCCTCTACTGGCTTCAGTGTGTGGTTGCCTCATCATAACAAGTTTATATTCATTAAGGTTGAAGAGAAGATGATTACAATCTCAAATGTGGTTTGCTTGAGAAGGGCTGAATTTCTGCAGCTGTATAAAATTTCTAGGAAATAATTGAACAGAAATGTGCAAGAGTGTTAGAAAGTAAAACTCAAATATACGTCCTTAATAGAAATAGGGGACAAAAATAAGTATGAAGTTTAAATAGGAGGGAATATTATGATTATGTTTTTTATGTAAGTGATAGAAATGAAGGAAACATCTCAATGAAGCTAAAACTTCTACTTCAAGTTTATTTGCTAGCATCTCTTTTATTGCAAATATACAATAAGTCTTTACAACTCAACAAGTTTGAATTCTTTTTGAGGATGCAGAAAAGGCGGATGTGTTCAGCAGGAGTTTCTTCTGGTTTCTTTCATCTTGGGATGAAATGCTTTCAAGTCCAGTAGTAACCGAGAAGGATGTTGTTTTTAGCACTGCTACAGGTAAATACTCCCAAATCAGCAGGCTGTGACATTCCTTGGGCAGGAGTCCTGGGAGAGCTGAGATCGCATGAGACCCAAAGTCATGAGTAATGAGTAGAGTTTGGCACATGGGGAGATACCATTTTATTGTGCAAACACTCAGAAGGGCAAGTAGTGCGGTTCAGGCTCTCATGGACTGATATTTTGACAACAGCCCCCAGGAAATTAATGAAAAGACTTATGGAGGTTTAGTTTGCATAAGTTAAACACGAATGAAAAGCAGTCAGCATTTTGTGATAAAGGGGATTTATCAAGTAATTTATCTTAGTGTTTGAGTATATTATAAATTTAGTTGGTAAAGTTAGCTGCATGATCTTTTTAAGGTGTTTGATTTAGTGCCTTACAACTTTTTTAAAATATAGAACATATTAAATAGGTTAAAGATCAGTCAGCTGCCACATCTCACAAATCACTCATCGTGGGAGAATCTCTCTTCAGTAGGGCTCTTTTTTAATGGGATTCTTTTCACGGTAGTGGGCCCAATGAAATCTCTAATGATGATTTGTTGGTGATTAAAACATCACTGTTGAGTGGTTGAGAAAGATGTAGAGCAGTTAGTCATACAGCACAACCTTGATCTCTTGACTGGCTGGATCAGGTTGCACTATATGCAATTCAATATAGCAAAATACAGAGTTCTGCTTAAAGCCAAGACTTCACCCAAAGTCTGCCTAATGGAGCATCGTTGATTGAAAATAACTTGGGATTCTGAACTGACATGTAATTAAACTAGATATAGTCTGGAAAGCTATATGCAAAAAAAAATATATACTTTTTCTGAATAGTTTTGCAAGTGGTTAGACTGGATCGGAGTATTTTAATTATATTGCAAAGTATAAAATATATGTGTGTACCATAAACTGTTTAGGTATACAAAAATGGCACAAAAATGGCATTTCATCAATCCCAACAACCTGATCCATGTGTCTGGGGATATGAGATGAGCACTGATATTGCCATGATAAAGGAAGACAAGATTTTGTAACAGCACATAGAGAACTGAGCAACATGGAGAGAATGCAGATAAAAGCAGAGCTTTCTTACCATCTCCCGTCATACTGAATGGAAAAGTATCCTTACATACCTACTCTATTTGGTTAAGTAAGTATGTTTTCACACTTAGTTGAAGCATAATAAAACCTGGTCTGGAATTTGTCTGATCTTCCTGTTTTGAACTAGGTTTTGGTGCACAGAATAGTGGAATTCTTTGAAGAAAATTTGGGTTTCATTGTGGCTTTAACACAGAGGTAAGACTCAGAAGTGTATTCTTGCCTGACTTTTAGGTGACCAATCACACCATGTATACTAGCTAAAATATTTCACGCCGGGTTAAACAAAGAAGACATAAACAGAAGTAATATGGGAGTAAGGAATAATAATTTGTCTGCTGAAGTACTCTGAAGTTAATAGCACAGATGGGAAGATGGGTAGGAAACAGAAGATAAAGACATGAATCAGCAATGCCATTGAGCAGTCTACCAAAAATAACATTTCTATTGTGTTACCTTTCTCTTCTGCCTTGAACAAAGTGTCCAATGTGATGAACTATGACTGGAAATCTTTGGGCTACATTTCAGTGTCCCAGAAAAGGAAAAGTTGTCAAAAGATATGAAGATACAAGGAGTGAACAGAACAGCCGTGCTTCTGAAACAAAATGATATTACTCTTATTTTAGATGTGGAATTCTGACAGCGTCTCACCAAAGTTAAAGGTCAAACTGGAAGCAGGGAACTCACAATGCTAAACTAATAACATAAAAGAAAAATTAGCTTTCATGATGTTGAAGTTGCTTTGCTGCTTTTCAAGGCTTTTTTTTTTTTTGGTTGTTTGTTTGTGTGGTTTGAAGTTGGGCTTTCCCTCTAACAAGGCAAAAGAATTTAATGACTTTATATTGTTTGGAGTTGAGTGAGTGCCTGCAGGCTTGCCTGATGAGAAAAGTGACATCCTGAGGAAACGTACAGCAAATTACAAACAAAACCCTTATTAGTAGTGGCAGTTACCTCCTGTAGTAGGATTGATTTGGAATCCCTGTAAGGATAGTAGTGCTCTCAGCAAGCTCCACAAATAAAAGCATTCATTTCTTAGGAGTTTATATCCGAGTTTCCTTGCTCTAGTAATGTTCAGATTCAAAAGTTATACATACAGCCCTTTTCTCTTGCAAATGCAGTGAAATAAGCTGCTGCTTCTACTCAACTTTAGAGTAATTTTAAAGAAAAACAAGGATTCAAAGATTTGGGATGCTCCCAAAGAAAGATCCCTGGTGTGGATGCATATTTTGTCTTGGCTCAGAAACCAAAAGGATCGTTTTGATTTATCCAAAGAGAGGGCATGCAAAGAAAAGCAGGAGAGGGAGGTATGCAAACAGAGGCTTTGCCAGGGCAGCAAGGAAGGGCCTGGGATGCAGCAGGGAGGATATAGAGAGAGTCTGAACTATTTGTCAACTGCAGTGTGAAGCAGTGGCCGTGTTATTTTGGAAACTTTTTCTAAACTAAAATTTTCATATGTAAGCAGTCTAAAAGCAGCCTTGACAGGAATTAAAACAACCTGCAGTACTTGTTTTGTTTCCCATCAACCACTACTTATGTCACAGCAACAAGTAGTGAAAAGTACCAAAATTTGCTCTGTACAACTAAAATATCTGAAAATACTTACTTTGAAAACCCAAAGAGGCACCAGAATGGTGACAATAGAGAGAAATGCTCAGAACTAATTCTAAATCATGTTGCCAAAGCTATGTTTAGACTCGCACACTGTGTGGACTGGCAGGAATGGATTTTTAGAGCAGAACAGTTGATGTTGAAGCCTCTACTGTATGTTTCTGAGGTTTTTACTTTGGACTAGGTCTCATCTGACTTCGGTGTCTGCTGGTGTTTGGAGCACATCTTCAGATTTGATTTCATCTGAGGGGAATCCATTTTGTGTGCTCCAGGATGCTCTGTGATGTGAGCCAAAGCGTGAGATGTGTAGATAAGAGGCTGGCTTCAAAACTTAAAATGCCTGGGATGTCATATGGAGGAAATAAATGCTTTGTCAGTTAACTAATTGTCAAATGGTTCTGCCATCTCCCTTCTTTGTTTATAACTCAGGGTATCGCCAGAAATGTTCTGAAATTGAATTACTTTTGGTATTGTTTAATTTAGTGAGTGAAAAATCATTGTTAACAGAATAAAATAATGGTTGTCATTGGAATGCATCATGTGGAAAGCTAAGCATTTAAGTTTTTGCTTAATTGTTTTATTGTTTGAACACTGTTTAGTAGCTATTAGTTCTTATCACTTGGAGGTTAGACTTGTGCCCTTGCTAAACACAACTATTGATCTTCAGATGTGAAACCATTCAGAAATGTATTAATACACCTGTTAATTGAATGCACTCATATTCTAATTTATTTTTTTTTTTCACCTTGAAGTGTTTTACTATTTTTAGAGGCCAGTTAATTTTCAGAAAGGACCAGTATAGCCAGAATCACAGGCTTAGCTGTCTACTAAGAATTCACTCATTGCTACCTTGCAGTTTGACTGCAAGCCTTGAAAGTTACATGCAATATTTTAGGCTTCTGCCAGCTGAAAGATAAACTAAATAGCAATTCCAAAGTGTCTGCTTACATTGCATCTGATGTATGGGAATAGCTTGCTGCAGGTGCACTGTTGAGTATCTAGGACCAGTCTCCTCTTTTAAAACTGCAAAACAGGATTTCAAATCCTTTTTCAAAGTTTTCTGATTTGAATTGATATTACAATTTAATGCACTATATTTTCTACAGCCTGGGAGGAAAGAAAAAAAAAAAAGTCATGTTTCATTTCATGCATCAGGACTTCATAATGCAGGGTATCCCAGCACAATGTAGTACTCCATTGCCAAATGCATTTTCTTCTCAGGAAACAATTGGCATTGATTGGTGCTAGTAATGAAGCAGTAGGTTAGCTAGATGCCAGTCTGTTCTTCTAATGATAACTTTGTTTCTGAGTAACTCTCAGTAATCAATTCATCTCACTTCAGCAAGGACTTGATATTCCTCACTAATACTATCTTTCATTTATATATATATTAATGAAATATCATATATTCTATGTGAATTATTTTTAGAGGCTTCCCTTTTATGAAACATTTCTTTCTCTTCTCTGCTTGAACTTCTAGGACTTCTTACCAAACACTACAGAGGATGTATTTTTATAATTTGGTTGGGATGGGGAAAACATTTAAAGAATTTGATCAGAGAGTGGATGAATGCAATGAAAAGGGTTTCTTTATGCTTTGTTATTCATTCATCTGTTTAGTTTTGATTTCTTAAATGGCCTGTAAGGAGAAAAGCTACTTGATAGAAGTCTGAATTAAAGCCAAATGAGAGGCTGATTTACTCCAACAATACTACTCCATTTAGCACGTTTGTTTGGATGACTTCTCAGTTGGTAGCAGTCATTCCCTCGTTAGTATAAACATGGTTTACCTTCCAGGGTTAATCTTCATTTATATAAGGGCTCAACTCTTTTACACACTAAATATCAGCTTTGGGAGTGTGAAGACCTTGTTTAATGACACACCAAGGTTGTTACCTTCTGCAAAAGCTGGTGCATTAATAATGTCTGAGAACATTTCCTCAGTTTTATCACTGCACTGGTCTTTTCAGTGGCAGACTTAAAAAAATTTGACGGGGTAACCTAACACATCCAGAACGGTGTTAGAAGCAAGATGCTCCTGTGCATAAGCAGAACACATTTCTTATCCATAAACATTTTGAGGACTGGGTTATTTTTTGAATTTTAATGGAGTGTATGCTGAATGCTGACAAACAATTATTTCTAGCTTTGTGAGGTCACTTCTAAGCATTGTTTGGAAACTGTGCCCTCTGTTTGTTGTTATTACTTTTTTGTTTTTCCTATAAGTGAACAAACTTATGGAGATTCAGTTAGGCTAGATACTTCAAAATCAAGTTGGGAGTGTGTGTGCCCACAGCAGACTCAACAAGCCCTGGCAGCCCAACAGTGTCCCAGCAACTCTCAACAATTCCCCTAAAGGAAGAAAGCCAGAGGAAGAATGGTTCAAGCCGTCCTTAATGCTCACTCAGCCTCTGGCCTTTTCCCCAGGGCTGTCAGCAAGGGTGTTAATTAGTGTCAGTTGTGACAGCAAGGAATGGCACTGGTACCACAAATACATTTGCTAAACCAATTTGCCAGCAAACAGTCCACAGATGGAAGTGACTTTGATTCACCACCATCTTGGGCTGTGGTTTAATGGCAGATCTAAAGGTAAAAACTGCCTGACTCACTGCTGTTCTCTGAACTCCTTCCATATTCCTTTGCTTATAAAGATGGTTCTGGAAGGCAGCAGTTTAAATGTTCCATTTTCCCATTTTAGTTATTTCCCTGACTGTTGTAGATTGCTCTGTGAGTATTTCAATATTGATGAGGATATTTTCTCAAGCGCATCTGAGGCTTTTGTTTATCAGGGATCAAAGGAAGGAATAATCTGTATTTTTGCAAACAGATGCCTGACAACTCGGATATTGCATCTTTAGTGAATTGTGGAGTTAATGCGCCCAGTCTGGTCCAGAGGCTAGTCCAATAACAATGTGCTTTAGACCTTATGAAGTCTACTATCTAAATACAAATAGGAAGTATAGTATCAATTTCCTATTTAGTTGCAAGGTTTTCTGGCCTATCTTGGATGTTTACGTCATGGTTCAGCTTCTCTCTTGTCCTTTTTTTTTTTTTTCCTTCTCCCCTCCTCCACCATCCCCCCTTTTATTTCCACAGTTTTCTGCAATGTCGGGCATTATCATTTCAATCCA
Source organism: Lagopus leucura (assembly GCF_019238085.1). NCBI lineage: Eukaryota > Metazoa > Chordata > Aves > Galliformes > Phasianidae > Lagopus > Lagopus leucura. The sequence goes on along the minus strand of NW_024962266.1, from coordinate 22,314,699 downwards.
TTGATTCTTTGGCTCGGTGCTCACCCGATTCTAAGGTCTCATTTGTACTCCTCTCCACCTGTTTGAATGGCAGAGACCCAGCTGCCAAGTTCTGCAATATTTTGCTCAGTTGAGGATTGTGGCTGGCATCAATGCAGATTTCATTTAGTTATGCTGGCAGCTTTCACACTACCTCTGGGCTTGCCATAGGTGCAGACGCGAGTGTTTTTGTCACTTATTCTTCTTCCATAGTTTAAAAATGTGTAAAAAATATGCCCAGGCAAGTTGTTTCTTCATCCAAATTTCCTTTATTAAACAGGCATGCCATTTCCAAGGTGGAGGCATGCAATTGTGCTCTTCACTTGGCATCACGTTCTCATGCTGGCGGAGATGTTTGTGCTGCCCTTGGCATTCCTCCTCTATGTTTTTCTCTATCACTCTTGGGGTGGCTTTGGCAGCTGCAGTGTCCAGATGCAAAGCTCTCACCTCTTTTCCAGCAGAGGCATGTGAGGTCTGTGTAAAAAGCTTTCTGGCAGAGACTGCGTTTTGCCTGGCTCTACTTTGCTTCCCCAAGATTTGCTCTTCATCCTATAGAGGTACTATCTCCTGACCCACAAACAAGCACAAGGAATTCAGTTTTGTAGGGTGTTTTTTTGGAGACAAAGCATCTTACCTAGCGCACACTGAAAGCCCTATTAGTTCCTGTCTCTGCTCTATTTCTTTTGTATAAACAGCTAGTTTGACATTTGATGAATTTGTCATCTTATATCTTGTGAGCACAGCAATACCATGCACCCTTTGGAATAAACAGTTCTGTTAACAGCAAGATTAATATTGTATGCTTGAAAGTATGGATTTTTTGATCTTTAATAAGTAGTAAGCTCACACTACAATTTTTTTTCCCCTGATGAAAATATTTTAATAGTTTCTCCTTTGAATAGTTTGCCTGTTTTCATAAAGAATAAAGGAAATTATTTTTGCAGGCCAATATCTTTTATCTAATAGTTTGTAATAGTTCAACAAGTTCAAGTGTTATTACATGCAGGCATGCTCCACACAAAAAATGGAGATAGAGGTTTCCTTAACCTGTGAGAAAACTGAGGACAAATTCAAGGAGGAGTGTTTTTGTTGATGTCTGCCAGACTGGCATTGTCCTGGAGCATTTGTGCTGGCAGAAAGAAATATCTTAAAAAAATTTATCGTAAAGTTTAATTATTATAAGTGGACTTTTTGTTGATAATTAATTAAGATTCACCATTGGAGGATTTTGATCAAGTTAGTGAATTTGGTAGCCTAGCACTTCACTTTAAGATACTTCAGGTAATTATGAAGCATTCTGGCTTCAATCTCTGTACCTGTAACACAGAATCCTTAAATATTATGTTGTCAGTAGAATTCTGAACTTAAAATATCTCTTTTTAGAGCATACAGTAGTGGTAAAGGAGATATCATTGGCCAGCAGGTAATCTAATTTTGCATGGGGAGGGCATTTGGAAAGATACTCTGGAATACACTGGAAATCTAAGGGTCATGTCCCTTGAGCATGAGAAAGGATTGGATGGCGTCTTCAGTTGTTAATTAACTTGCTGTTTTGACACATAGAATTTGGGTTGTTGGAAATATTTTTGTGTTAAAGCTGGTTGTTCACAAATGCTAGTGGTGGCAATATTAGTGTCATATTTTGTATCTTGTCAGTTCATAACCTTGGCCCGTATGTAAGAATTGGGGTGAACTGGCTTTTTTTCATCTCTTGTGATTAACAAACAGAGGTTCACAGACTGATGTGATGTGACTCAGTGTCAGAGCCTGCATGAGCTTTGGAAGGCACAGCTTCTGTTTTGTGTCTCACACAAATCTGTTGTTGTATTCAAACAATATTCCTGCTCTTTCTCATTCCTAAATCTCATTTTTCCTAAATCTTTCTGGTCCATCTAACCACTTCACTTTCATAGCTGCAGATATTTATGAGGTGCTTGCTGCAGGAGTACTGAAGTGTCACAACATTAAATGAAATGCTTAACTCTAAATAAATAGTGCGTACTCAACAAACATCATCTGCATTACTGTTAAAGTGTTGCTTATGCTGAAGTTTTCATGAAAAAGTTGTTGGATCTTTGAAGGAAGAGGAATCACTACTGATGCCATGGAGAATGCAAATCCAAGATGCCTCATCTAATGAAACCCTCATGGAGGAAGTAAATGTTCCGATGGACAACTGAGTACCATGTCCAGAGATGTTCACACCAGCAATGTAAAATCAGGAGGTTGCCACTGAGGATGCTGAACGCTTGGGCTGGTATCAGGGAATATTTCTGTTAGGTTGATAGCTTTTACCCTATAATAAGACCGCAAGAAAATAGATTCATCATGTTTGATGTTCTGAGGTCATTGAATTGCTAGATCACGGAGGTCTTCATAGCTAATAACCAGTACTTCATTTTGTACTTGGAATGAAGCTGGCAGTCAGCATGAGCCCAAGAACAGGTGCAATATGCTCTTGTCCATTTACTCATCCTCTATGGCAGGCAGCCATGTCCTGCATCATCTGAAGCTGCCAGATGTCCTTTGGGTCAGTCCCACAACCGCGCTCATTGCAGTAGTCAAGATTTTCCTTGCTGTTTACTTTCACTGACTATTCCCGTCACAGTTGTAACATTCACAGAATCACAAAATGGACAGGGTTGGAAGGGACCTCAGGGATCGTGAATCTCCAACCCCCTGCCACAGGCAGGGCCACCAACCTCCCCATTTGATATTAGACCAGGCTGCCTAGGGCCCCATCCATTCTAGCCTTGAGCACCTCCACTGACGGGGCATCCACAGCCTGTCTGGGCAGCCTGTTCCAGCACCTCACCCCTCTCATAGTATAGAACTTCCTCCTGACATCCAACCTAAATCTTCCTCAACTTAAAGCCATTTCCCCTTGTCCTGCTGTTATCTGTCCTTTCAAAGAGTTGATTCCCCTCCTGTTTCTAGGCTCCCTTTACAGAAAGGCTGTAGTTAGGTCACCCCGCAGCCTTCTTTTCTTCAGGCTGAGAACTAACATTAGCCTATTAGTTTAGAATTCCATTATTCCATGACTCCTTGGGAGTGCTATAGGCTGAAGGGGGTCTGTTTTGAGATAAAAGCCTTCTACTGCATGTTGAATTTTTTGTTTTCTCCGCCTGATGAAATCTCACAGTAGTTATCACTGATGCTGTTCTAGATTATCTTTCATGACACATTTGTTCATATTGCATTTTATCCATGGGAATGGTAAGTTTTCCTATATCAAGAAGTTCCTACAAAACAACATATTCCATTTTGTAATTACTACATTCTTATCTTCTTTTTCTGAAGTACAAAACTCAGTAGTGCTCCCTTTCAAGCTGAATTGGTAGAACCTGCTGTATGATAAAGTACTGTCATGTAGTTCGAGCTTTTTCTCTAATGGCGGCAGTTAGCTAAAGCAACATTTCAGCCAGCTGACTGCGTGCCTAGGTTATAATTTTCTGAGATGACTTCTGATTGTGGTGTTTGCCTGCTTTGTGAGACAGTGAAGGACATCAAGCACATCTTCATAAATGTTTTGAATTTTTATTTACAATTCAGATCAAGATACATGTTTAAAAGTTTTGCAAAGATGCATTACTTGATGAATACTTGGCAAGAAAAACTGTTACTGCAGAATGAAGTAATCCACTCTTCATAGGCCAAGTAAATTGGAATACTGTTTATAAGAAAAAAAGGAAATATTGGAGATTGCTGAGTAACAAATTTTACTTTCTTTCTTTTTTTTTTTTTTTTTTTTTTGTGTTCTTGTAAGAGCAATTCTGCATATCCTGATATTAAATAATTTGTCTTTTTTGTTTGGACTATGTTTTTCCAGTTGTTAGTGGAAGGGCAGAGATAAGGTTATTTGGCCTCCTTTATCATGTGCCTGTATTGTCCTTGTCTAAATTTTGCTTTTCTGGGCTTTTAGGACTTGGGATGGTTTGTTGGTTTTTTTTTTTGCTTGTTCTTTGTTGATGATGATCTTTTGCTCCTTGTTTGTTTTTAAATAGCTACTCACATTTTTGCAGGGTTGTTTGTTTACTCCTAATTTGCTCGTATATAATCTTAGGCTACTATTTTTCTTCTGTGTGAGAATATGAATTGTTTGCATTGAATGCTCCATTTTCTGCACTCTCAGGTTTAAAGAGTAACGAGCTTGAGTATGTATGTTTGTACTTTAATAGCATGCACATCCGTCATGTTCCTGCGCTGCTGTTTCACTGATGGTAATTCGGAGAGTGCTCCAAATCCGCATTCACCAATTGCTCCTTCCTCTTAAATGTCATAGTTGTCACTGAAGGAGTGATGTAAAAAAAATTAGAGCGTTTTCTAGATTCTTCTGTGATCTGCTGCTACTTTCTCTCATGCGATGAGTGATGAGAATCATTCAGCGGGGACAGCTTAGAAAATGATAGCAGCTGAGTAAATCTGACTCATAGAATTAAATATCATGGATCAAATGGGCTTGTGCCAAGCTTTCCCAGTGGATTTAATGTAAGACTCTGACCCTTGTGGTATTACAAAAGTGGGTCAAATTTTCTGTGCTTGTACAGTAGGTCTTTTGACATTTTGCCCAATGCCAGTGTACACTATCAACGGTTTTATCATCAGCTGCCAAGGAGATAGCTACAACTTTTGAATTCCAATAAAGAGTGTAATTGAATGGACTGTGTCTCAAGAAAATAATAGGGGGGAAATGAATAATGGCTGTTACATTTCTGTGTTGCCATGAGGAACTTTGTCACCAAGGCTCAGCTGGAGCCTAGCTGGCAGAGATTTTAGCATCAGAGAAGGGGATGTTTTTGTCTTTGTATGTTGGGAGAAATGCCCTCTCAGCCCCTTCAGCCACCAGATTCCAATCTATTCTGTTGTGTCCACAAGGTGCAGGAGGGTCTTGCATGTGGCTCAAAACAGAGGCTTCTTATGTTTCTTCCTCTTAGTACTAGTGGTCTCGTCCTGATCTTGGCCATCCACTTCAGTCTGACTCTAATTTTAATTCAAAGATTTCGCTGTCCTTCTGCTTCCTTCCTTTTTACTTGGTGTTGGTGGTCCTCAACCCTAAACATCTGATGCCCACTTATCTCAAATTAATAATGCTGCTCTTCTGCACAGTCCCTCGTGTGAGGTAGAGCTGACGAAATTTTTATTGCTGCAGTCTATATCTTATCAGATGGTGAGTTCCTAGTTCTGCATCTTTCCAGTCTTTTTCCAGTTGTTTGTCATTTGTGTTCTGTGCGTTGGAGATCAGTGGACCCAGAGTTGAGTCCTATTGCTGTCCCCAGGAGTTACAGCTGCTATAAGGCATCACTTCAGCTCCTCTGCTCTAGGAACAAACTGAGGTACCTCCACTGCTTCTTATGCATGCAGACCCTTCACCATCTTTGTAGCCCTCAAAAAAAGCCCAACTAAATCTAGTCTTCTGAAATAGTGATAATCCTCCTTATACTTCTGGGATGACACTGGAGGGTAACATTTATTTCTGAGCACATGGCGTAACCTAGAACCAGCTTCCCTTGCAGTTTTTATAAGTCTTAAATCTGGCAGCACAGAAGTTAATAGTTTAGGAAAATTTTGCTTTTTTTTTTATAATTAAGTCTGTAGAAGGTAGAAATCAACAGTACAGTGCGTTTTCCCAGCAGAGACCGTAAATTAATTAGGAGCAATTTGCTGTCAGAAACAATTTCCATAATTTTAAGTAAAAAAGCAGAAAACCTGTTTTTATCCTGAAGTGATTTAACTCCCGTGAAGACGAATTATGTGAAATTGTGATTTACCTGCTCCTGCCTCCTGGTACCCAGGAACGATGCACATGATGGTTCAGGCAGAGGCTGTTAGTGCTGGGGTAGAATTTCTAAGAGTGATGTCCTCTCCGCCCCACCCCCCACTGTTCAGATCTTGACCTTTTCATAACAGAATTGTCTTTGACACTTGCAAATTCCTGTCAGGAGATAATGAACAAATTGCAGTGCTAATCGAACACAGGCCTTTTCTAGGCTTTTGCCTGATAGTCACGCAGCAAAGGTCACTGTCTAACTAATGAGGGCTTTGGGTGATACCTTCACAATATGTGGGCTTTTCTGAAAGGCCAAAATTTATGGGTGCCACTTGGGGACAATTCAGCTATCACAAGCATCTTAGAAGTACAGGAAGGGATGATCCATCCATCACTAAAGCTCCATTATTGGACTTAAACACTCAGCTTCATATGCATAATTGCCAGACCTTGGGCTCCTCAAAGGGCCTCAGTGTCATTATGATAGATCCTCCTCCCTGTTTACCAGGAAGAATGAACGTTATATGGTCCATTGTGGCATTTAGTATTGCAGCCCATCAGGATTTTAGGGTGATTTGCAGATATCAAGTCACTGAAATGCTGATTTAAATGAAGGGAACATTTGCAGAACCATAAATTTGTCCTGTGAAGTCTATTATGTGGATACCTTTCTGCAGCTGATAAGCATTAAAAAATTTACTGCCCCAGCCTTGCATTTTTCTCCTTTTTTTGGTGGCCTTTTCAGGTGTGAATATATGCTAGTCCTTTTTTTCTTTGCTGATGTACAATTAAAGCAGCCTGACCTCGGGCTGCCAAAGGTTTTACCAAAATATGTTTTAGAAACTCTGGTTTCCAGAAGATGAAATCTGCTGTATCGTTAGTTTTTGCATTAAAGTGATAGGTGCACTTTATTAAAACCACTTCCAAACATGTAGGAATTATAGGCTGGATATGAATAGGCACTTGAAGATTAATTAGGGCACTATCCTCAAAATCTGCAAGTTACCTGCAGAATGTTAAGCTAGGCAGGAGAGCAGTTATGCAGTAATGGTCCTCAGCTACTCTCACTGTGCTAGCACCAGATCACGATCTGAGCAATTACATTTCTGCTGGTGTCAATGCATTTCAATCTCATACAGACCGATGCTGTTTCCCTTCATAAAGAAGTCTGCAGGATTACCCAGGTGCAGCTGCAGCACTTCAGTGGCAGGTGAAATAATCCCTGCATGGAGTTAGTATATCAGTTGGGCTTGCACTCTTGGATGCTGTAGGATGCAAGGTGCAACATAAATGGATGTTATATAAATAGTTTTCAGTTCTAGAAATACAGGCTACAGCAAATGGTGAATGAGAGTTGACAGCATAATCAAAATCTGCATTTCACGCTGGAGGATGGCACTTTGTGCAATACAGTCTGTTAAGTAACACCCAGCATCACGTTTCCAGATCTCCAGTGAAATTATGAGATGTGAGTTTTGTTTAAGGTTGTATACTCTTCTTTTGTATTTACTTAAAAAGATCAGCTTTTTCTTCTGTTTTTATTTTTTCCTTTTCATTAGATGATTATCTCAAACCTGCCTACTTACTGACAGAATCTAAAACCCCACCAGCTGAGGATTTCTGTGTTTCAGTGGAGTGGTACTTGCTCAATGCCTGGGTACCTCTTAGCTCACAGAACTGCTGAAAGGCAATGAGGACACCCTCTCCTGGTCATCCTCTGAATGCACTAATATATTTTAAAATTTGCAAGTTCTGTTTTACATGTGTGTGTTTTTATTTAAGATTGCTTGGAAATTAGTGCTTATTTGAACTCAGAATCTGGGACAGTGCAGTGAGACTCCTCCTTTGGACTGCCATCACCACGTGCATCAAATGCCAGGTCTGGGTGAATTGTGCTGGATATGATAATTTAGACATGCTAATCCATGCAGTGAGAAGCACTTTTTGTAACAGGGTTTGAGCACTGCTATCAAGATCAAAAACTGAATGGTTCCGAGGTTTATCTGCCCTTAAAGTTGTGTTGAGGGTTGGGTTTTTTGTGTAAGGTATCTTATGTCAGTGAATTGTCATTTTGAGTCACTTTGTAATCTCTTCTCCAAGTAAATCCTGTGGTCGTTGCTCTTTCTGTTCATGGTGACAGCACCAGAAAGATCAGATGTGATGCCTATTGATTAATGGGCACTGGAAGTACTTGGTGTTTTGGTGTGTTTTTTTCTGTTCTTCAGAGATCTTACTTGCTATTAACCAAATGAAAATGTTTTTGCCTTGGGATGGGAGAAAGCTTCGCAGCTCAGGCTGCTAGGAACGGCACTGGGCTCTTGGTGCAGACGTATGAGATGAAATGTGCGAACTCTCACAACTTAAAGGTGTTAAACTTTATCAAATAGACTCTCCTGCAACCTCCTGGAGACCTGCTGTTACCCATTATAACAGAAATAATTTTTTGATTAAATCATCTGATTTTTTGAAGTACCAACGAGACTGCTAACATTGCCTGCTGATCATAGGTCACCTCTTCTTATGTCCATTTGTGTTGAAGAATGGATCCATAAGACCTAAACTTTGTGAAAGGGGAGAGACTATTAGGAAATCTGGCAGTTTCGGGACGACTCAGCAGGGATGTGAAAAACCTTTTGAAAAACCTTTTTGAATGAAATGAAAATCTAATATGGCCTGAAGTGAGATCTATAGCATAGATTTTATAACTTTAGGAAGAGCATTCCAAAATGAATTTGATTGGCTTTTTATGGAACTATTTAGTTCCTTACAACTTGATGCTATTTTGAAATACCAGCCACCTGAAGAGACTTTGTGGATCTGATAATCCTGACGTGCCTAGAAGTGAAGAATCATGTAAAAACCATAATGGTGTTCATGCCCATTGAACAACATTCTGGATCTTAGGGTGTTCTGGTTTGGTGAACCTGTTCCTATAAACTTTTTTTTATATAGAGCAGTGATAGTAGATAGCAGTGCAAGGCTGTGCTGTAAGTACTGTATGTTCTATAAGTTTAAGATGCATTAGGTGCCACTCTCCCTGGGGGTTGTAATTGCTGGTGGGGTATTAGCTGTAGGACCTCTGGTAGTCCTCTAATAGTAAATTTTTCTATGAGCCATAGTCCATAGTATTGTACAATAATGTTAATAATGTTAATAATCCTTTGCCTTGATATGGAATTTAGAACAGTACTATTTAGTTTCTCAAACTGGCGGGATCATTGTAACTGAGAATATACATGACTGGGAGATAAATTCAGTGGGGGCAAATAATAAATATGGTGATGTCCTGTATGTTAAACATTTTGTAAAAGATTGGAGCTATGGGAACAAATGCTCTAAATAAATGAGTAAAATTCCTTGTGTTGTTTAAGGGTGAGGAGATACTGTTTGGCTTGGATCCAAGGCAGTGCTCAAAAGCATGTTAAACTTTAATGAGGTGAATAGTCTCCTTTCCATGGTGTAGAACATTTAGGCTTAATTTTAGGCACATGCTTAACTTCTTTGCCAAATTGGTGTCTAAAAAAGAGTTATGCTTTTGAGAAGCAGGAATGATATCACATGACTTCTATATTTAATCACAACTACTGAAGGCAGCTGGGAATTTGAATACAGAATACTTAAAGCAAACTGTTCTTGATCAATCCATAGAGAAATACTCAGAGGGGGAAAAATATATACAGTAAATTTGAATAATGAACAATTTTGAGGAAATTGCAATCTGCTTGCAGACATTTGGAGAGCAGAAAGGAAGCTAAATTTGTTGAGTAAGTTACTTGCTGTGATCTATTCTCTTGGCTCTAATTAGAGGGAAGTGAGCAGTGAGGGAACCCAGAAAATAAGACTGCTGTGGACTGAAGTGCCCAAAGAGAAGAGTTTAGCTTGGAAGGCTTTTTTAAGTGGATTATTTTTCCCCAAGTATACTTTAAAGAGAAAAAAAAAAAAAAAAAAAAAAAAAACCCACAAAAAATGATGCTTTAATATGTTCCTTTGAAAGGAATGCAAACTGTTTAAACAAACAGTATTGATGCCTGACAAATTCAACAGAAAACGGGAATTTGAGTGTTTACCATAAGAGGTTACTATAAAAGTAACTATATCAGTTAACAGCAGGCAAGTCTGTATTTTAGTTTACTTTTTATGTTAAGATTTATTGCTGCATTGCCTAATTATTTTCACTGGCTACTTCAGCTCAGACTTACTCATTAATAGCATTTAGTTCACAGTACAGCAAATCATTCTCTCTTCTGTCTTTAAACATGTTACATGATGGAGGGTGGCTGTGTGAAATACTAAAATATAATCACTACTGCTATTGTTTCTTCTAAACAAAGCTTCCTGCCATTAAACTTGGGGTCATACCTGGAAACCATTAAATTCCAACACTTCTTTGATCAGGCCTCCCCTTTCTGCCAAGAGGTCTCCAGCAGTTGTCTCAGAGCACAGCAGAACTTAACTCACTGGTGAAGGCCAGAGTGTGCTCAGGCTGGTGATGAAAAATGTTGCTTTAGGATAAATCTAGGACTTGTAGACAAATGTCTCCCTTGCCCTTCTGCTCTAAGCTGAAGGCATATTTGGCCTTATTTTCTTCCATTGGAAAATACAGGGCAGCAGTGTATACATACAAAAAACCATGAACAACTGATGAAGAGAGTAAGTGGGAACTCTTCCCACCAGTCACCAGGGCATCTCACTCCATGAAGGCTCTCAGACACTTTTGGTTCTCTGCATACGGAGTGCAGTCAGGAATGGCTACTTCACGACACCAATGAGCTTGTACTCCCAAGTGAATTAACTTCTTAATTTTTATTGTTATTTAATCTTTCCTATGCACCTAAACCGTATGTTGCAGGTAAGACGAGTGCTTTTTAATTGTTTCCACATTTCCTTTTAAATGTAACTTCCATTCCAAATTTCTGTAATTTACAGTCCTTCTTGTGATTAATGCATCACCACTATGGATTCTCTTACAGAAGCTCTTCTTATACGCTATTATTTAGACATAATTGCAATACCTGTGTTTTAATACTGCAACTGAGTGGAAAAAAAAACAACTGAAGTAGTATTTTTTCTCAATGCATGCTTTAAAAAAAAAAAAAAAAGAAGTCTGAAATTACTTGATTTACTTCCTATTCTCACAAGCAAAATAATCAGAATTTAGTCCAATAGTTTTCTTTTATTCAGCTCTAATAGAAGGAGTGGTGCCCATTCTAGCTTGAGTAGTCTCAGGCAGCAAATGTCAAGACCTCATTCCTTCCTATTTCCTCTCTGTACCAATGACATTCTTGTTCGTGCCACTCAGATCCATGTTTTTTCCTCTTGATTTCATTCCTTGTATGGTAGCCTTGCAGGATTGTTCTCAGAGTAGGACAGCTTGTTGAAAGGTGTTTGTAATAACAATTACACCTACTCCATTCACTAAAGCGTAATCTTTATCTTAATCAAAAAAAAAAAAAAAAAAAAAAAAAAAAAAAAAAAAGGTCAGAAGATAAAATATACATCACAAACTACTCCAAAGTTCTGCTTGAGTTATTTTTCAATTACAGCAGGTGAAGCAGAACGAAATTGTTACAGCCATTTATTGATTGTGTTACTATCCATTAAGGTACAACAGAAGAAGTCCATCATATTGTGTAACAACTTAACTATTTAAAATAACAAAGGCTTCCTATTGTTTCCCTTTTTGCCATCATCCTGATGAATACATTCTACTTCTGCACTGGAAATCAGGTTCAGGAATCATAATGAAGAAATTTTGTATTCAAGTTGACATTATTTCTTTTCCTAGCTATTGAAATTATTCAGCTTTTTCATTGAAAAATAACTGAAGCAGAACAAAGGTAATGAAATATATTAATTATATTAATGATGTTTTAGTGAAACTGGCTGCTTCCTAAAGAGGGTGCATATATAACTATAAGAAGAGATTCTATCAGCGGGTACACAATTAACAGGTAATGCTGTCACAGCAGTAATTTTAGCTGCTATGAACCGCTCATCCATCTGACTGACAAACCCTTTTAAGTTTCGTGTTGAAGAACAAGGTTTCTCAGGTCTCCTAAGGTGGGGGAGTGCTCTCTGCTAGGGGGAGCCAAAAGGATTGTGGAATAAACAGCAGATGTGGCGAGATGGCAGCGTTTAGGTGTTGTGACAGAAGACTGGTGAGGAGCTCTCTCAATCCAGCAGCAGAGGTGTTTAGCTGAGCTTGATGAAAGGATGCTGGTACTTAGAAGCAATAAATAATGGGATGTCACTGCATCTAAAATACAGCAATTGTTGTCTAGTTTACCCCAAGTATGATGAATGTCTTGAGCTGAATGCTGAAACATTACTGTAAATGCGTGTGCATGTATGCTCACCTGTGCGTTTAACAAGCATCTCAGCACCTTGTCAGCAACCTAAAGAGAGTATCTCTGGACTGCTGTGGGTATGTAAACACAGATCCTACCAGAGAGAGAATGTTTCTCCTATGTGACAATGAGAGGTCCCACCAATGCTGGCCACTTCTGCTCAAGGAGCAGGGTGGAGTAGGGGGATGTGCAGTAGTACTTCTTAAAGGCTTTGCCAAGCTTTGTGGCACAGGATCAAGCCTCAGTACATCAGGCCTGTGTAGCATTCAGTTTGTTTCATGTTTATTTTCATAAGTTCTTACTTTCACTCGTGTACCAACTGAAACTTCCTACTGATTGAACAAACAAACAAAAAAAAACTTATGAAAATGACAAATAAGATCCCGATTCTGTTTCCACTAAAACAGAAATTATTAGGACAGGAACCAGAATCTCCATGCCTTAACTATGTTGTTACCACTTCTCTTCCCATTTTCAGTTCTCAGATTCTTCTTCCCTAGCAATGAAAAACCTGTGGTGTTACGACAACTCCTGATGTGAAGCACTCATTGCCTTTGCTGTAACCATAACTTCTCTATACAAACCTACTCACTACACATCAGCTTCAAGCTTCTCGTCATCACCTTGTAGTAAATTAGATATTTTTATTACAAATATCCATTTAAAGACAATGCAAGGGCGGCATTCAGACTGGAGCAAGGCTTTCTGGTGCATTATTTATATCTTCAAATCTGTAATAATCATGTTGGATTTTGAAATCGTTGGGAAGTTTCGTTGCCAATTTCTGCGTTCTCCATGCTGTCATTGTGCGTTTGTGCTCTTGCAGCTCTCAGATGTCTTTTATTTGACTGGTACAGTAAATACCTGTCAGGCTCGTAGAGTTCTGTCATCAAAGAACCCCTTGATCTCCATAATTGGTGCTGAAAAGCTCGGTACAAATACCAGTTGTGTGTGTCAGTGTTCTTTAGGATCGACTTGAGAATTTTTTTTTGTAGGGGAATACCTTCTGCATCTGTGACGTTTGGCTGAGGATGCACTGAACAAGTGTTAATGCTCATGGGGACTGGGTAAAGAGGTTCCCAACCCACTGACACTTCCGGGTCTCTGGTTGTTTCAGATCATATGGAGAAGTTGAAAAATAAATGTAAAATGCCTTAAAACATTACTGTGCACACATATATAAATTTTCTCAATATTGCTTATGTAGTATTATATATTTTGTGTACTATGTTAGGAAAAATGTCACCTACATAACCACTGTGGAGGCCAGTTTGGGTCTGACATTAGTGCAGTGTCACTGATTGCAGAATAAGCATTGCTGATCTACCAAGCGATGAAGGAAAATGTCATAGATAACTTTGTATCACTGAAACAGAAGATACTGTGTGAATGTGTTGTGTGATTGCCCATCAGGGGTTAATTTTGTTCAGAGAGCACATTTGGGACTGTGTTCAGGCAGCATACAAAATCAAGGCTGCGAATCAAAGGAAAGCAGGCTATCTCTTCCCACAGATCTTGCAGCAAAATTTAGGAGCTGAACGATGCAACATGTGCATAAAAGCTTGATAATGTTTTTAAAACATATCACTTGAAATATGTTAACACATATGTTCCTTCATTTAGAACTCTTTCAAAATACATAATTTGGCCCTTTAGCTTCATACCCAACTCGTTAAAGCTCATATGCATACAGAAGCCATTTAGAAATATTCTTCTGTTCCTTCCCCAACACCAGAGTTGACCTTTTTTCCCACCCAAGCATTACAGAGTTCCTGCTCTTCCCTTGCATCTCTCCCTCCAGCTCTTTCAGTGTAATTTCCAGTCTGGTGGCAGTTTATCCCACCAGCATTTACAAGGGTGGCAGCTAACACAGCGTGCCTGAGGCAGGATTCAGCTCGCTCTCATTTCCAAAGTTTAAAGGTTTCTTGTGGTTCAATGTTGCCTGATTGTCTGTTTGTGAATAATTGGCTCTTTCTAAGCATCAGACTCATTTTAGTTTTTTTTTTTATTATCATTATTTTTGTATCAAGATTGGATGAATGGGATAACAGAACCTCCATTGCTATAGAAATTTTTGATTACATAAGAAAATCAAAGTTCTGTGTCAGTTTCTCAAAAACACTGAAATCTAGGTAGGAGTGTACACTCTGATGCACACAAGCTGTGTATGAAACCCAGTTTAATTTCTCAGTCCCAGTAAGATAATGAGCCAGTAGGTAGAATGGTGTTTCCAGTAGGTGTTTTCGTTCGAATACTGGGGAAGAAGCTGATAAATCATTGCTCAGAAGTTCCTTGGGTAAGGCAAGGTAACTCTTTTCATGCCATATTTTCAGTTAAATAAAATATGACCTTTACACGGTGCTGTAAATTGGCCTTGAGCGCACCTCTAGGTGGAATTACCTTCACTTCCCAAGTATCACATGCTGCAAGCTTCCACTGAGCCGTCTGTGCATGCATACATATTACAATGCTGATTTTGTAAAGTCTCCAGTTACTCAGATGTATGGCTTAATCAAATCAGGCTCCTGATTTCTGAATTTTATATAGTTTTGTTCTCTGTAGTCCCCTTTCAAGGTCAAAGGCAACCTCTGTGCTTTTAGGAATATTCTACTTGCAGAAATTTTTGATGCTATTACAGTTCATGTTTTTTACCGGAATGTAGTTTGTCCCACCAGGTGGGGGGGGGGGGGGTCACAAGATGGTCTCACCTGCTGTAAAGTGGGGAAGAAACTTGTATTTTAATTACCACTATTGATGACTTTCCTGTGTATTGGGGACATGAAGCCTTAGTCATGAGATTTCAGAATATCAGGTACTGATTGGGATGAGAGGAACTCACATGCTCACTTAGTCTTGAACATCTGAGAGCGTCTATAGATGTGACCTGGTACAGAAATGTGAGAACTGAGGGAAGAAAGAACAAAAAGGTTGCCACACTTTTTTGCCAAAGTCTCGCATTGAGAAGTTGGAATCAGACTTGAAACAGAAAAGAACACAAAATGAATATTTTTGTGTGCATTTGCCAGTCCATTTTCTGCATTTTTTACTTTGCTGGTTTAGCCTTCTATTGTGTTTCTAAATCAACAATATTGATCAAACTATTTTTTTAATCTTATTTTCAGTGCTTCCCCACCTTTCTTTGCTGCTCCCCATCTCTGCATGCTGCATATCTTATCAGTACATGAACAGGCAGAAAGTACAAATAAATATTTTGGTGCGAACTACAGCTCCATTTCTAATGCCTGCTGGATTTACCAAGTTTTAGGAGTAAACATTTTATGTTTGATTATATTTTGATAATGTGGTATGTACTACAGCATGTTCTTCATTTCCCCCACAACATATGGGGCTTTCTGTTCATTGTCTTTCACTAATTTTCAGCATTTTCCTTTGAGCTTTCAGCAGCAAAGGCATACGCTACCCTCAGTGCTTTGCATTTCTTCAGAAAAACATTAGGTGAATTTGAGTAATTTCCTCTTGCAAGAATGTTTTGTGTTTGAGTTTAGGTGAATTATATTCTGCTGATTAGTGAAGCAAGTGCTGTGCTCCATCTGCTAGAGAATGGGAATGGGATATTTATAACGTGATGGATGTCACTGTTGGGTGGGTTTGCAGTGCTTCAGTGTGACTAAGCGGTTCGCTAGGGCTGTAGGCGGCTTTGTTTGGTTTGTTTTAAAGAGAACACACTGACTTGGGGATAGGGAGTGTTACTGCAGAACTGTGGCTTTGTGTAAGAACTACAACTAAAGGATTCAGCATCAGGGACAAAGCCAAGGCATGCCCCCCTTTTAAAAATGAAGTCAGGAAAACAAATGCACAGAAACAAGGAATGATGCACATGGAATTTGATTTATGCATGAATATTCAATGCTGGATTTTTTTCCCCTCAGAGCAGTTAGAGAAGGGGAGATATCAGATTAGTGACATTTCCCCTGCATTCGTGCAATGTCTAACAGGATGTTCCTCTTGCCCTACTTTGCTTAGAACTAGCCACCTGCATTTCTAGAGTTCTTCTAAAACGGACACTTTTGTTCATCACCAAGGGCTAGCGAGTATTTCAGCGCTGCAGAAATGTTTTGTGACATTGGTATGCTGACACTAGAGAGTGCATCCTTTTGTATCAATACGTGGGATGAGCACTTGAAAACTCTACTGTTCATTTCTTAGCGTACTTTTCCTTACAATACGAACAGCGACTGTTTTTCAGTGTAAAAAGATGACATAGTTATAATAAAGTAAGAAGTCTCAAAAAGATCCCTAAAGCAGGAAAACTAATTACAGCAGAACTGTGCAAGAATGTCTTAGTACTGAACCATGCCAAAATCTGTTGCTCTTTAAAAGTCAAAGGGACGTATTCCCCTCTTTAGTAAAGCAATTATTTCTCTTAAGGTCATAAAAAACAAAACAGATTATTTGAGCAAATGTCAGAATAATAGAATAATATGTCTGTGATAAAATATAGCATTTACTTGCTTTTAGCATTTGAACTGTGACAAATCTGAAAAGGAAATGAGCAGTTACTGCTCTAGTTAAATAGTCCTTTTAATATTACAAGTACGTTTACATTGCTAGACTCATGTGTGCCTTAATGATTCCTGGAAGCACTATGACTTGGCCCAAAGGGAAACACAAACCTAATACTTTATATTGTATGAATTAAATGCAGCTAAGTGAAGTGTAGGGAAATTAAAAAGAATTAGGCAAAACAAAAACACTACTGTAAAGCTTGTATTAAACACTTAGAAAGTGAATAAAGAACGTGCAGGAAGGAATGAACTTCTGATTCATTTACCCAAATGCTGCTTACTGCAGCCTTCTGGCTGGTGAGTCAGGCACAGTCCTCTGTGCCTAACACATCTAGATTCAGAACTCAAACGGGTTCAGACCCATTTGTCATCCATGTGAAATGATCAGATCTGAAAAATGTGATCTCCTGTGCTGCTGGAACAAGTGACCCATTGAAATTGTTACAGATAATATACGGTGCTCTGCCAGCTTAGCTGATGCTGCATGGATATTTTCCTTCTTCCTCATGGACATTAAGATCTTACACCCCAGCCAGCTTCTGCTGAAGTGAATGGAAACAGGAATAGATTCTATACAGTAATAGATAAATTAAAGCACATGATAGCAGAACCTGATGATTAGATCTTCAGGAAGAATAAGTTAAACCTCATTCATTCTGAACACTGAAAAAGAGTTTTCCTCCATCGTTTTTATTTTCAGGAGATTATTACTGAGGTGTTTCTTAGAATTTATCTGTCAAATTGTTTTTGAGTTGAGTTTTGTGCTCAGATCAAGAATAGGCAAGAGGTCGATGGACAGAAGTGCATGGGCTCTAACTGACCAGGAGGGCAGGTGACCCCCTGGATAAGAGCAGCCGACAGGATGCTGTTGTTAGCAACAAGTGTCCTAGTTTGATTTTGATGGCAAGGAATTTCATTCAGAAGTCAGATGTTACCAGATAGCCAGGACAGGCTTTTTATTTTGGTGGTCATATGAGAAAAAAAACTAGGAGAAGTCAGTAAGTAGGACAAGATTTAAATGGAGCATGTTGATTTTTATAGTCTCTGTGGTACAGAAGATGAACAGTTGCATTCCTCCTAGTTGCTAGCAGAGATAATGAAGAAAATTTTATTAAAACTAATCGCTAACTGGTTCCTCTGAGGAACAGAGAAACATTAAGGGAAAGTGAGCGAGGATGTAGCAGAGTCTTAGGGCAAATGTATGAAAAAGAAAGCAAACAGGTAGGGGAAGAGGAGGAGAAGGTGAAACAAAAGTTCACTCAATGAAGTTGAGATAAATATGGAATTATGCTAACTTTGAAATTATTTTTTAATTATACAAAACCACAGTGTTTGGGTTTTTGGAAACTAGGTCTTGTATCATTGTCCTTAGGACATCTCAGTGCTTTTATTGTTTTTCTTATTTTTTAGTTCTGACTTGGAAGTGAAATACCTTGCAATGCCAATATTTTAAATTCTACAGGAGTCCTGGGTAGCATCCAACTTTTGCTGATGTTATTGTACTGTAGGTTCTACAGCAGGACGATATTGCTCTCCCAGAATTACAGTATCTTGTTTCAGAAAAAAAAACAACAAACAAACAAAAAAAACCTGCCTCTCCTGGCTTTGTGAGTCAGGATTTTTACTCGAAGTGACCCAGTGATTGTGCATATACCCAGCAGAATTCTGCACTGCTTGTGGTCAGGTTGACCGCTCTGTGAAGAGAGCTAATGTGAGAGATAACAATCTCTGAGAGTGGGTTTGGTTCTCACAGTGAAACATACACTGGGGAATATCACTTAATGCACTAGTTTTATATATTTTCTGCTTTTACTTAGGCCTTCATATCTCTTATTTTCAGGTCATTTAAATAAGAGACATGTGGTGGGACTCTATCATTTAAGCAAAATTGGTATTCTGCCATCCATGAAATTGCATGGACACCTTCAACTTATCCCAAAGTGCAAATTATGTGTATTTCTCTACTTTAAAAAAGTCAATGTGAATAAATGCTGAAAAATATGGGTCACAAAAAGCATTAAAAGGGATATATGTTTTTTTCTCACCAGGGTTCATTTTCTTATTTCCAGTCTTTCTCCCCCACCTTCAAAGCACATATATTAAGTTGAATTGTTGTTGACTAAATAACAGGAGTATTTGCCACCAACTCATTGTTTTAGTCTGGATGCTTTTATTCTCTGCTGGAGAAGCAACCGTACTTCCTAGTCTATCTGTGGGAGCAAGCCCAGAGAAGTGGCTTGAAGTGTTCCCTGCTCGCAGCTGATACAATCACACTGCTGTGGAGCATCTGTAATTTTATTGCCTATAAACCTCAACTCAATCTAAACGAGTCCCTTTGATTTCTGCCTGGTGGCCATGTAGCAGAGTTCTACCACAGTGGAAGATGTGTATGGCCATGCCTAGACCATCCATGTCTTAAAATACAGGAGGAAATATCTAGCTATCATGCTTCTGTTCTCCCCCTAAATTCCAGGTGTCTTGGTTAAAATGCAATATGGAATATTCGATGTAATTACTGAGTCCTGCAGGACCAGAAAATTGTAATTGTAAATGGCTTCCTTTTTATTAACACCCTTACATGAAAGGAATGTAAACACCTTACCAGCAAAGGAGATTGGACCTCATTGCTCTCTGCTACCTGAAACAACACTGAAAAAAAGAGAATGTCAATCTGTTTTCTCTGTTGGCAAGAGATAGGACACAAGGAATTGATCTCAAGGTGTACCAAAGGATGTTTAGATTCATCATTAGAATTTCTTCACAGAGCGGGTGGACAAGTATTGGGATGAGCTGCCCATGGAGGTGGTGGATTCCTCAATCCTGTAGGTATTTAAGAGCAGTGGGGACATAGCACTAAGGGGCATCAGTAAGTGATGAGACTTGGTTGGTTGAGTTGATGACCAGACTTGGTGATCTTGGAGATCTTTCCCAAACTACATGACCCTATGACCATACTACAGAGTCATTAACAATCATGCCAAGAGATTCCTCAAGCATCTAGTCCAACTCCTATCCCTAAGCAGAGAAATCTGTTACATGCTCAAGGGATGTTTCTGTAATGTTGAGACAGAGATTTCCTGTTCTTTGTAGGAAGTACCTATGGTGTCTGGCAGTCTTAGTTCAGAAAGGTCTACTGATATCTAAACTAAATTGACTTTGCTGATACGAGAAATCCATTGCTTCTGCCCTCTTACAGAGGGCCACTACAGAGAGTAAATTATTCCTTTTTTTTTTTTTTTTTTTTTTGCAACAGACTTTCAAACATCCGAAGCTTTTCTTGATACAGAAGAAGTTTGTTTCTTTTTCCTTATTTCTTGAAGCTTTTCTTGATACCGATCATCTTTTCTCCTTTGAGTCATTTGCTCTGTATCGCCTTTGTGAACTTTGCTTTCTCTTGGATTTCCTGCAGAATACTTTTTTTTCATGGATCCAACTAAGGCCTTACAAATGCTGAATACAGTGAACAGATGAAATTCCACTTCAATATTTGTCTCATTTATAAAGTTTGATGCCATTGACTGGTGTTGAGTTTCTGATTTAAAATATGCTATAGTTTTTCTTGCAAAATAGCACTCTTGTTACTTGTCTTCTAGCCTGTATTTGTGCAGTTGGTTATTCCTTATGTATTACTTTGTCCTTATTGATCTGTCACCATTTTTTCATCAGGCTCTTTCTCCGATTTGTCATGCTCATTCTGAATTTTAATCCTGTCTTGCAATATTTCTGTGGCCTTTTCAGCTTGATACCAATGACAGAGTCCCTGAAAATGATGGAGGGGGAGGAACAGGAAACTCATTCTGGATAACTTATTTCCTAATTCTGTCATTTATTATAAATTGTTTGGTCTCCATGAAATGCTGTTAGTAAGCTGATGCCCACAGTATCAGTAAGATGTATGTATAGCTATTATTTCTTAAGGTACGTTGTTTATGAAATATTGAACTGTTATGAAAAATTATGAAACACTGAAGCTGAAGATGACAAACAATGGCTAAATACCAGCATGGACAGAACTTTTGAGCTCAGCAATCTGAGTAAGCAGTGTAATACCAACTGTTTGCAAATCTGGAAAGAAAAGAGAGCAGTTAGGGCACACAGAAAGAATAGTCCCCAGCTTCCAGTTTGCATTACTGTCCCAAAGACAGGGAATATTTACAATTTAATCTGGAGTAACAGCAGCTAAGCTTTTCAAGATTAGAAGACAGCAATTCAATTAGTTAATGTGTGTGCCTACACTTCAAAATACTAGCCTACCTTTTACAGATAGAAAAACTTCCTCCATCTTTCTGTGTAAGGTAACTTGCATGCTTGTTTCAGCCTGCAGGGTCAGGATGCATAGTGGGATCTTTTAATAATCCCAAATGGCAAAACCTGCCTGCTCTGTTCTGTCTAGGAAAGCTTGATTTGCTCTTCTGGGCCTCCTGCAGGTCTTGAGGGTGGTACAACTTGGATTAGATTTTAACAAGGTAGAACAGGATGAATATATAACAAGTTCTGATCCTATCCTTATGTTGTCTGAATGTGCTGCAGTTGTTCCAAGCTTCCTTGCTTCACCTGCTCTTCAAACTGCTGCTCACATACTGTTGGCTAAAAAATGAATGAGGAAAAATACATTTCCTTACTGGTTGTGGCTGAATTTATAACTATTGAGCCTTCAACTTTCAGTTATGATCTGTGCCATGTATATAATAACACATTTTCTGCAGGTGATGAGGTTTCTGTAACTTGTGATGAACTGCAGGCAGCACTTTGGTTTATTTTGTAATGCTTCTTTGTGTGTACCTGAAAATGGGTCATTTTTCTCCTGCAAGAATCACAACAGGTATCTCCACAGGGGGACAGGCAGCAGTTGGACTGCGCAGGGAAGAAGGGATGCTGCTGTTAGTTCTACTCTGATTGAACTATCACTGAAGCTGGAACATACCTACCCTGATGCAGGCTTTAAGCTTGCCGGGTGAAAATTGTTTACTGGAATAAATAAAGAAAAGATGATGATGATGATGATTGCCTCCTTAACACATACAGTGGAGGGAATGGAAATCAGTCAGCTGTGTGTTGTGGTTTGAGGACAGTAGAGATTGTTTCCTTGTGTGACCTTTATAACAGGTGTCAGACTTCATCCTGTATGTATCAGACTACTGTGGCATTGGATATTAATCCCGATGGAAAAGGATTATGTGATTTTTGCAGGTGCTGAGATAGATTATCCTTTTTGGGCTAGCCGGAAGGTAGCGAGTCTGTCTGCAGATGCTGTCAGGGAACGTGCTGGAAGAACAGTGCCAGAGAAGCCAAGTATGGACAGCACTTCTGACTTGAACTTTTTTTTTCCCATTTTTCATTTGTTCTTCCTGTTGTGTGAACGTGCTGCTTTTGAAGACTTACTGCTTCAAGCAGGAGCAGTGACATGAATCGCAGTGGTGCAGGCTTTGAGAAGTCTGCTTGTTAACAAGCTCTTTGACACACTGAATAAAAATACCAGAAGGAAATGTTGGAATATCATTGCATTTTTTAAAGATGCAGCCTATTCTGACATTAAAGATTTTACCCAACATTCTGATTATTTATGTTTTCTCCTTAAGTGATAAATTTGGTGTTTTGCAGCATTACATTTAGCCCTCGTAACTGTTGAGTTTCACAAGGGATGATAAAAAAGGAGCAGTGATGGTTTTGCTGGCTTGTTGTTCTCTGCCCATTTCCATCTGCCCCAGGGGATACATGCCATCCTTAACTTCTCAGGATTGCCACCCTGCACTTCCCAAGTCTGTCCCAAAAAACGCTGCTTCCAGAAAGAGGCTTGCACCACAACACTTCAGTTTAGGACTTTTTGCTGAAGTCTGTACATTTCTTCACTTTTTTCTTCTTCTGTAATATTTGTACACTCTAGTGTCAAAGAAAACGTGAAGTGAACAAGTATGGAAGACTAAAAACAGTATTTAAGCTCTTCTATATTTGCCTTCTGAATGCTGAGAAATTTCATGCAAAGAATACCATCTCAGACCTTCCAGAGAGCAACCTATTCTAGTTTAAAGTAAGGAACCTGTTTCTCCCTAGATATGTATGTCTTTCCTAGCTGTCTTGGAAGGAACTTCATGGACTTGCACAGCTTTCAGACAGCTAAAGTAGAGAAAAATGAGTGAAAAAAACACTCTATGATATAAATGAAGAAATCCTTGGTCTCGATGTCAGTAGCTTCTTCTTCTTAGGTACATAAACTGCCCAGTTTATCAGTAAAAAGTGATCTGAAAATAAATGTGCAGTGATTCTTTTTTTTTTTTTTTTTTTTTTTCTGTTCCGGAATTTATGTATTTAATTAATCTCATTCTGTTTATATAATCCATTTTTACTCAGATTTTAAAAACAAATGCTCTGACAAATAAATCTAGTAGCAAGTGTAGGACACTGCCTGGCATTGCTGTTCTGAATATATCAGCTGCTGAACTGTGTGATTACTAAGTTTTCAAGTTTCATTGAATCAAGACACTACAGTTTTATGTTAAGTCCAAAACCTGAGCCCTTCAGCTGCTGTATTAGCTTTAAAATGCTTTACTGCCATTCAAGCAGGCATGCCAGTTTTAACTGTAATAATTCAAAAAGTTGTCAATAATTGAAGACAGCTTGCATAGGCTTTTTTTTTACTTAATCTGGTTCTTTTATTTTGGTTGGTTTTTTTTGTTGTTGTTGTTGTTTTGCTTTTCCCTGTACCCTCAAATCCCTCATGGACTCCAGAGAGCAATATATAAGCATCAGGTGAAGGTCATTAAAAAAAATTAGTCTATTGATTTCAATGAAACCCAGGCTCAACTCAGGATATTGCATACAAATTACAAAAAAAAACCCAAAAATTAAAAAAAATCAGCCACACCAACAAACACCAAACAACCCAGTAATAAAAATGTGAACAAGAATTATATATTTAATTCCAAGATGTGCAATTGTCCCACCTTGTCTTTGCAGTAGCGCTTTATATTTCATGATAACGCTTGATGTGAGCACCCCACATCTGTTGCCTGGTTGTATTTTGACTTATTGCCATTCCTGGTTCCATCTCCATCTTTCACAAGTTAGTTTTTGTGCAAGTTAGTGCTGCTGAAAAGAAATGGGCAGTAAAACTCATTAGCTTATAGTGTTGCAACTATCTTTGTCCAAATGAAGATCTCATTTAATTGCTTCCTTTTTCATTTAGTCTCCACATTTCTCCTAGACTATGTTTGTGCTTTCAAGCTGTAGTTTGTTAGGGGTTGTTATATATAATTTATAGTCATTGCTGGGCACAGTTCTGTTTGGCTGTGCATGTGCATACACTTTGTTGCAGTATTCTTCAGTAATATAATAATAGGTTTAAAAATGAAATTATTCACTTTGAGAGATACAATGTGCTTTTTACAAAGATCTAGCTATTATTTGCAGAAAGATATTATTGAAAGTACATCTTTAGATTTCAACAGGCAGTAAGCTATTCAGACAGACTAAGGGACGGGCAACTGTTGAGGTGAGTTGTTTCAGGCTGCTGGAAGGCTGTTGTTCCCACTGGGCATACCAAGAGCCTTAACACAACCCTTGGAATAGTTAGCAGCCCCTGTCTCAGTTAACACCACACTGTAAAAATAGTCACTCTGACTGGCAAACAGACAGCTGACCTTATAATGCTCTACACCAGAGCCAGTCATTTTTACACTATTCTTGCTTTGTTCTGCTTCTGGATCATTGCATGATATAGGTAATTTTTTAGGGAGAGTTTCATTCCACATGGAAAAATGTGAGGCCAGATGATAATAAATAGAGACTGCAGCAAGGGCTCTCCCTAAACTCAGGTCTTTACTAATAGAGGGGCATACACGGAGGGAGAACTGCTTTGTTTTGGGAAGGTATTAAGAGAGATTCCTTTCGACATTTTTGGATGTTTATCATTGGAAATGATTTTCTAATGTGTCTTAAAATTCTTTCTGTCCATGAAATGGATCAGACATAAGGTAAATAAAATGGGTTAAATATTCAGACCATGCTATTACTGAATGACAAGTGATACTTTCAGTGAATTTTAAGTATCCATCAGTAATAAATTACAAATAAGTTTTTATGCTGTGCCTTCTGAAACTATTAGATTTTATTAAATAACATTCAATTAGTGAAATATCATTCATCAGGCAAAATACCTACAACATGTGCCACTCATCCCTTTGAAAGGATTATATTAGTCCCTAAAATTGAGGTAAGTGAAAGGCAGTTTCCAAGGAATAGCATATGCGATAAATTCAAGGTCATTTTATCTCAGGGTTACTACTTGAGCTGCTTAATTATGGTGTTTGTAATATTGCCTCACTCACTGCGTGGCTTGCACTACCTACTCACTTGCTGAAACAATCACACAGCTTGGGAAGTCAGCCTAGCAGACCGATTTGTAACCAATGGCTTTTAAGAGAGTTTTTGAGGACATCACTTTCTGTATCCCTGCTTGGGTCTAAGAGCAGTTACCAAAATACAACTCAGTGGCTAAGAACCTCTTCTGCTCGCAACTAAAGCTCTTACTCCTTGAATCCTTTTATTGCTTCCTGGTCTTCTCTATATCAGTGCTAATTCCTTTCTCCTTGCTAAGGCCCACATCCAAATCTTGTCTTTGCACATCTCAGTAGTTATCTCCTGTATCACTTGTAACCCAAACACTCCTCCTATATTCGCCACATCATCGTTGTCATCATGTAACTACACAAGGCCTTCCTGATACAGTTCTCTGAATTTTGTTTTTATTCTTAGAACTTCTGTGGGGAACTATTACTTGTTCTTGCACTTCTTTCTTCATCACTGCACAGACAGCATGTCATCATGTATGTCTCATATATGCGAATCAGAGCTTTTTGTCCCATGCCTGTGAACTGCTAGTAGCTTAACTGGACATACGTATGGTTGCAAATGCTCTGTCCTACAGAGGTATTTGCAGGATCATCCTCTATGATTGTAATCATTTCTGGACAGGAAGTGGGTTGGCATTTTATAAGGGGATGCAAGCGTATGTGTGGTCTATTAAAAGTCTCTGTAATTAATGTTGCTCTATCAGATGATTACAGGAATTACTAGCTTGTGCTACCATGACACAAAAGTCTAAGTCCGAGTTTAGCATTTAGGAGGAAAGAAAAAAACTGGGGAGAGCAGTGTCAAACAGTTCTAGATGGAGTAGCTCTTTACATGGTTATAATGCCCAACTGCTCAGAAATACTCCTGAGAATAGAGCGATATCTCAGTGGATTCTTTCCTAAATTCTAATTTCTGCTAACGTCTCAGACTTCTGTCTCTCCTGGTCTTTGTACATGTATTTGGGAATTATGGGCAGAGAGAACCTTTGCCTTTAAATTCCACCAGGTGTTTCCTTGGGAAATTTGTGTAAGCATTAAATTGCTTAATTGTTTGTCAAACTAAAAAAAAACAACCTTCAACAAACAGGGGAGGACAATAATTGTCCCTTCTGCAATCTAGAAAATAATACTATAAAATATTGCATCAGCTGTTGGCAGCTGTAGGCTTGCATGCCTACTAATTTACAAGCACTCCAGAATCCTTTGTAATCCAGCCATTGCTAATTATATTCGTAATGATTTATTTAAGGACTTTGTGCAAGTCAGTGAAAAGTCACCCAAAAAAAGCAAAATGAAGATTAGGTGGCTGAAAGTGCATAGAATAGAGAAGAATAACCCAACAATGGAGCTAAGATGAAGTTTATGCGCAGTGAATATCTTTTAAAAATAAATAAATAAATGAAAGAGAATAGCTTTATTTTCAGCTCATCATACAAGAGGCAGAGTTCCTGATTTGGCACTAGGCAGTTCCTATCAGAGGTTATTAAGAGCAGGGAAACAGGTGTCTGGTGGCTGGCAAGGAAATGAGAAGCCGTGACACCTGAACTGAGATCACAGGCATCTTCCTGACGTTTTGTCTGGAGAAAAAGTCTTAACTGTCTGCTGCCTCTGTTCCTCCTCTGGACGTAGGGACACACGACTCTCAGCTGTTAAAACTTCCATTTATTTGTAAGCCTTTTTTTTTTCTTTTTTCTTTTTTTTCCTGTAGAGGACTGTAACGATGCACATAAACTATATCCTGTCCTGAGCAAAATGCTAAGTTAAGAAAAAGCTATGAAGGATTGTGTCGTGGAGTGCAACACTTTTCAGTGTTGAGTCTCTAGGTCATTCTGAAGCAGGGATTTGAGCAGTGTCCCTTAGGATTTGCTGTTATACATGCTGAAATGATCAATCAAGGATAAAAAATGGACTGTTCTCATCTCATAGATCATTTCACAGTGAAACACTTAAACTCCTGGCTGCTTTCTGAAAAACAGAGGATCTGCATTAATAAGGTGACCTTATCATAGCCACCCCTGGGGGGAAGGAAGGGAGAAAAAAGGTTGTGGAAAGAAAGTGAATCCAATTGTTAATCTTTTTTTCAGGGAGACTTGGATTCCTGAATGCAAATTACTTTATATTTAAATTGTGTGAAAGCACAAAGGGTTCGTGTCTACAATTGACGGTTATTTCGTTAGCTGATTCACAGAGCCGTGCAAATGGTTTCTAGTGTTAACTTTCTTTGGATTTGTTTTCTTTGTTCTTAGCAGATCTTGCAACAGTGATCATTCTGATTAATGTATTCTACACTCTGCTCTACTCTTGATTCATGTTTTTTGCAGCAGTCAGCGTTCTGGCCTCAGTAAGGTGAGGCTGTGCAAAAGGGGCTTTTGTGTTTCTCCAGTAGTGCTCATCTGACAGGCTGTCTTCCAGCTGGAGATGAGAGAAGCATGGAATTCACTGTAATGTATTTTGCATGGTAGCACCCCTAAACATAAGTTAAAACAGACTTTCATCAACAGATGTAGGACGGTCTGAGATGCCGCCCCCTGTGACAGCAGGCAGACCACGCACACGCTCTCTTTGCTGAAACACCAGCTCTGTGAGCCTCTCTGGCAGGTATATTGGCTTTGTGTCTCAGTTCGGATAACATGGTGATTCAGCGGGGCTCAATACACTCCCAAACTGGAAACTGTGTGCTTGGCTTTCCAAAAAGCTATCATATTAACATAAGAGTTAATTTTGGAGGAAAGGAGAATGCATAGCTTAAATTCTTCATAGCTTAAATTCTGCCATGTCTCACTTCACATGAAAATTAGGTGGCCTGACTATGCGTATGTTGAAGAATCAATAATCACGTGAAGAAGGAGTGGTTCTTCCTACTTTAGATTGATGGGAGATACTGACCCACCATTCACCTAACATGAACTTTGTTGAGCTGCTGAAGTTTCAGTTAAAGGCAGGCCCTGTCTCCCCCACCTACTGAACTAGGCTGGATACCACTGTCAGTTGGCTTTGAACTAGATCATCCCTAAGGTGAGATGATCCAACCACAGTCATTCTATGATTCTATGTAATATAAGCATAAATGTAAAAACAACAGTTATGCAAATCACTTGCTTAATTGCTCCAGATATACATCAATCATGAAAAAAGTTACTCGAGACCTGCAAACTCTTAATACCCATTGCCTCTTATGCATTTTGTTTTTTCCAGCCCATTTTCTTTTAAGAACGTTTTGGCATTTGTTCTTGCATTCAATCTGCCATACCCTGCTGCTACCTTTTATTTTGTTGGTTTTTCCAAATCTCTCATCAGTGCTTCAAGCATTACATTGTTCTTTAACCTGCATCAAGTGCCTGGTCCTAAAATACAAAGGCCTCAGTGGCCTTGGTTTTTTCGCAAGCCACTTATCTCCATTAGACTCCTGAAAATCACAGCTTCAGGAATTGTATCATGGAAAAATGCCAGGACAAAATGTCTGACACACAAAGTCAGAGCTTCAGCAATGAAATCAGAAAATTTTCAGGTGTAACCACCTCCTTGCAGTAACAAAAAACATCACTTTGAAACTGTTGTTTTGCATGCACAGCCTCGGAATTCATCAGAGAACTTTTGTCCTTCTGGTGAATATTTTCAAGCCATTTTCCGTTTTTATAGGAAATCTAATACAGAAAGGGCTTTGTTTTGGTTGTGTAAATCAGAATCTTGTTTTGTGGGTTTTTATTTTTCAGGTTCAGTTCCTTTACCTTTTATTTTTTAATCTTGATTTTATATAGCCTACTACAAAAAAAAAAAAAAAAAAAAAAAAAAGAAAAGATTTGGAGGGTGTCTACATAGAAGGCTTAGAAAGAAAACAGTGGAAATGTAGATTATTTTTGCCTCCCATGTGAAAGTATTTTTCCTTGTTCTCACTCTTCTAATTTAAGATAATAAATATAAAAGGATTTTTTTTTTTTAGCTTCTTTCTTGGATATATTCAGTTTTTCGCAATAGATGTTTAAAGAAGTGAAAGCATTAGGAAACATGATAGTTGATGGATATTTGAAACTTAAGGTGAAGGGAACAACAGAGCGACTCAAGCTAAGTCAAATGAAACCAAAGCATATTTATTAATTTTTTTTAATACTTTTGATTTGAAGTGAAACTCTTAAAATAAATATTTGATAGAATTTCATCAAACTGCTTTTTCATTTAAAATTTTTACAAAATATG
Organism: Lagopus leucura; assembly: GCF_019238085.1. NCBI lineage: Eukaryota > Metazoa > Chordata > Aves > Galliformes > Phasianidae > Lagopus > Lagopus leucura. Next base: position 22,285,499 of record NW_024962266.1, on the reverse strand, counting down.
CGTTTGGTACATAAATGGACAGCTCTCCCACCTGCTCTGGGAAAAGAATTCCAATCTGTTCACCCAAGATAATCAAATGAAAGCATACAAATCAACTGAAAGCATACAAATATTCAATGTGCAGAATATTAAAGAGAAGTAGTACATTCTTCTATTTAATGTTTGCTCTAAGTACTTTTTTTTTTAATGCCAAATGCTAGACTTTCTGAACACTGTAACAGAGAGCTGTTACTTGTGAACAACAGTTTCAATGGTTTTGGTTGAGTTTCAGCTTAATGTATGAATCCCACGTCCTTGCTGTCATGAAATCTCCATTTTACCACTTTTGCAATATTGCTGGCATATGTCTCCAGCTGTCTGTTGCTGACATAGGATTGCTTGTGATTATCTGATGCTGAGCTGTTCTGCTCTGTTTTTGTGTTTTTAATCTCTGCGACAATACCTGAAAGTGCTGTGCAGATCGTGATTATTGAGGCAGAGTACAGTTGTCTTTGAACATTGAACATTGGGAATTCTAATGATCTTTACAGCCATACTGAATGTGAACTAGATTTTTTTCTGATTTCGTAATTTAACATTGCAGACTGTTGACTTATTGACTCTAACATTAGCATTTTTCAGATTGGCAAATTGCCTTGTAGGAGTGTCTCTGTGTCTATTTATATACCATCCGAAGGCTGAAGTATGGAATACATTTTAACTGTCTAGATATAATTTGATAAATCATATCAAAATTTCTAAACTTAAAACATGGAAGTTACATACCAAAACTCATTTTACTTTCCAACACAGAAGTACTGATTACTGAGAATCTTCCGCTGATGCTCATTAAGTAGCATCCCAAAGATGTAGTTGCCATTTAAGAGGAGTTTTTAAAATGGAGGAAATTCTAATGCTCTTCTTAGATTTCCTAAATATGGAATATTTCAATGAGGGTAATTAAAAAAAAAAAAAAAAAAAAAAAAAAAAAACCTGCATATTCATGTATCAATCTTTTTTTTGTTTGTTTGTTTTATTCATTTACAGTTGTCTTAGAATCTGAAGATGTAAAAAATCAAAACCCAAACAAGCTGAAATGTGTATGCAAAGCAAGAAGCAGTGAATATGCTGTCTGAGAATGTTTTGTCAGGGGAAACATTACCTTGGAGGTATTTAAGGCATTTAAGAGCAAGTCTAATTGTTAGTTACATTTATTGTTTCCCACTTCAGCAGTACTTTTCTCTAGAATACAGATCCCAACATAAATTACTGCAGAATAATAAGCTTCCCTTAAATCAGCTGACTGAGAGTCGCTGCCCATGTATGTGTTCTTACAATTGGCAAATGTGAGTTAATCCACGGTAGTTTGCTCTCAATTGAATGCGTTACCTTGCAGTAGCTTGGTTACCTGCCATGCTTCTACCTTTAGAAGTGATCAACAAGAAGTCAACTATAATATTGTACACTGAGCCTGAGATTAGTAGAAACATATATTTTCATGGGGAGGGCTTGACCCGGGAATTCATGACTGTGTAGATGATGAAAAGGATGTTTACAACTGGAGGCACAGAGTGGGAGTCTGAATCTCTTCAGCCAGATGAGGAACCCAAGAGGGAGATATCTGGTAAGAGATGGGAGATAGCATTGTGGTGCATGCCTGACCTCGCTGGCCATTTGGTAAGGATAGATCAGTCTGTGCCTGAAAAGAGGTTTGTGTATGTACACGTGGAGAATTTATATATCATGCTCTCCAGCCAGCTGACTATTTAAAGCAGTATCTTGAGCTACTGCAATGTGCTATTTCTATTTCATCCTTTGAACAAAATATAGACTTCTTTTGTTCTGTGGTTAGTTTTTTTGTTTTGTTTTGTTTTTTTATCTCTTGTGGTTTTGGATAAAAAATAGGTTTCCTTTCTATTTATGTTCACTAAAAACTGTGGTTATTCTCAGTAGTACCACCTCTGCATGTAATATAATCTTTGTTGTCTCTCCACCTCTCATCTTTTCTATTTTATTAGCTCTTGCATGTACTGGTAAATAAAAAGGGAGTGAATTTAGAAGATATAGGCCACTTGGAAGAATGCTGTATGTATCATATTGGAGAGTTCAGAAGATTATGGAAATATTTACAGTTCCAAAAGAGTCAATCTGTATACCAAAATTGAATTTAGGAGTGGACATAAGCCCTGTGTACTTTAGCTCTTCTAGAAGGACTGATTTGCAATATTTTATGGCCTCAGAATAGTAAAACTAGATATGATGAATTTACCAAAGTCTGTACACTGCATTGCTCCACCATTTCTTATTTTCATTGACATTATTTTTTCATCAGTTTGGACTGTGTAGGATGTGCAGACAGTGTATGTTCAAAATATTGGATTGCTGTGCTTTTGCATACAAATCTTATAAAGAAAAAGAAATACCAGACTGTGTGTACAAGCATCAAAATTTGATTATATGCAGGATCTAATCTTAATATCACACCATCCTCACTGAAAAGCATCACAAGAATATTCCAATTCATATTCTGAATGGTGTGTTTCTCTGCATTCATTCTGCAGAATTCTCATTCCTACCAGGAGAATATCAGTATATTGAACTGAATAAAAATGTGTACATTAAATTGCTTATTCAAATGTCCATCTTTGATGTTTGTGGAAAATTTAAGCAGGAGGCAATATAACCTGAGTTTTGTTTTATTGATAAGAGGCTAATGTGAGTTACAAAACAGGAAAGAATAAGAAGTTGTATAATATGCTGAAAATGTGAAAAAAATGCAGATTCCAGTTATTAGCTTTCATGGCTGTATTTGCATAGAAATATACTAACGGCTGGAAGACATTTCACGCACGAACTTGATAGAAGATCTTTAAACATATTCATGTTAGAAGAGTGCTTAAAGGAAACCTCAAACTTGAAAATTCTCCTCTTTGTTTAGAAAACAAAAACAACCACAGTTTCCCCACAGTATTTTAGTACAAGATATTTCTTCATGAAACAAAACTTCCTTTATGAGAAACACAGTGGCAGACTATGAAGGTGCCTCTTTCTGATCACACTTTAGAAAAGACTGATTCTTCTGAATGTTAAATATTGTTGTACGGTAGATGTTGCTCATGCTTTTGTGGAAAATATTGGCAAAGCATGAAGTGCCTGGAGGATTCAAACTCCTGTTTTTTTGGATTCCTATAACATTTTCTACTTTGGGGGAAACAACTTCCTTGCAAGTGGGGCAGAGATGATTGCCAATTTTCTTTGTTATGTGAGGTAATTGGTGTTAAGCCCTTCTTCAAGAACTAGAGAAATTCCTGTCTGTTATAGTTAAAGCATGTCAAGAATTTCTGTTACTTGGGTGACAGTAAGCCCTTCTAGTTAATGTTTGTGAGCTGATTTTTTTTGTCGTCTTGTTTAGTTTTAATTCACATACTAGTGCAGAGCAGGTGCAACTCCATTCTGAACTAATAAATGATAGTGATGTCTGGTCTTAGAAGAAGAGGAGATATAGGAAAGATCTGCATAGCAGTGACTACTTGCACATGCTGTTTCTAGCAGTTTTGACATCCAGTTTGCCAAACGTTACAAATTACGTTCTATTTATTTAAATTTGGTTATTAGTGAAACTGAGGAAGGCTTCTTTTTTTTCTAAAATATTCCAGGGATTTTCCTGCTCTGTTATCTTCATTCACTTTCCAAAACAGGGATTTTACTGCTCACATTAGCTGAGGTTCTTCAAAGGAGCTGCTGGCCCATCTCCAAATGTGACTTTCATTAGAAGTAGAAAAGTTGATCTTCTCTTCTGAAATGGTGAGATGTGAGCATTAATTCCTGGAAATATTTTCTAAAACCTCACTTTCTACTGAACTGTAGCTAGCCCTGAAAAGGATTAGAAATAGCAAGATGAGTATGAATTTAAAAGCACTGAATTATGAAAACTTTAAGCAGTATTGACTTTGTTCTCACTTATGCAAGTCCATTCCTGATGGTGATGACTGTCAAGAACCTTACGACAAAAGCAGAACTCATCTCCAGAATCTGTCCTGTCTCCTGCTGAAATCAGACTTATGAAGGAAAGTAAAAGTGTTGTGTATATACATGGAGGTACCATTTTGGAAAAATGCAGTTGGTAGCAGCTGATTTTTTTTTCTTTTGCTCATATCTCATATTATTTTTGTATACCTCTCAAGCAATATTGGCCTATAGAGAAAAAGGCTATGGGATTGTTTTCCCTGCCAGTATGAGATATAAATGCTGATTACAGATAGAACAGTGCTGTAGAGATGTAAGAACAACAACAACAAAAAAAAAAAAAAAAACAAAATGGAAATATGAAAAGAGTCATGACTACTGTCTTACTCAGAATCTCTGTCTGAAGCATAATATAATCATAGGCAGTGTGTAGTAACTGTAATTTACACTGAAGCCAGAAGGTTACATAGAGTTGAGACCTTGCCAAATTAAAGTCCCTTTGATACATATGGTACGGAAGGAATGGCATTACTGCAGCGGTGCAAAATGTATATATGTAAAGCTACAGTCATACTACTAAAATAACTACGAAAAGCCAGGAAAAAAAAAATCTGGTTTAAATAAAGGAAAGGAACATTTCAAACCAAATTTTCAGAGCTCCAGATAGAGTGAAAATATGTGGGCTGAAACTGTCGGTGGATGGTAGCAAGTTCATTAGGACTGCAACCGCAGGCATGTGCTCAGCACAGTTCTAGAAAATGGTGGCAGCGGTACCAAAAGGACATATTTTAAAGGTGAGTCCATGTCTGAGTTAGCTCAAAGAAAATGTCTTCCATGCTTTCCTCTCAGGCAAGTTCATAGTGTGGAAAACAGCATACCGCTGAAATATAGTGGATGGTGTTTGTCAAGATTTTGAATGGTGCACAGCAGGGAGGGAGCTGAAAGTCACAGTGATTTGAAAGACCCAGTTTCTGGCTCTCTCTGAGTAAATAATCGGGTGAGAGCAAGGAGAGCCGTTGCCCCATGCCAAGGCAAGATCATGCTAACTGCCAGCACCTCCTGATTCCTGTGGACTTTCTGTGAGCAGATTCAACCTGTAATTTGGAAAAGGAAAATACAGTCTGGCACCCATTTTCAAAGGGTTGCCAGTCTCACACCTATCCTATAGCATGCCAGAATGGGAAAGGTAAGTATCTTACAGTATCCGCAGTATCAGTATTCACAGCAGCAGACACTGGAATTTTGTCTTTTCAATGCAGAAAAAAAATCCAAAGAATGTAATTATTTATTTTCCAGCTTTATAATTGTAATGATGATCTTTGGATTGGGAACTTTCAGCATTTAATGACTGTCTGGCACTTTCTTTGGCCCTTCCTTTCTCCAGCCAGCCAATAACAGCAAGGAAAGCACCTCCTCCAGTGATCACTCGCTTAAACATTACTTTGTCATGCTACAGAATATACCAGCTACCTCTGGGAAATAAATGTCTCTTGTGTGAACAGAGCCATAAAGTGTTTTTGAGGTTTCATTTCTTTGAAAGAATATTCTGTTAGGACATGCGAGTTTAATGCAAAAGAAGATTGAGTAGCATCCTTAGCCTCAAGAAAGGTTAGACCACTCTCAGGAATTGGGACTAAATAGCCTTGCAGTGCTTCTCCTTCTCTTCTGGGGATGGTTTAAGGACATAGATTTCAAAAGATTAAATCTTAAGAATTTATCTATGTAATCTTGGTACTTTCCTCTTGGTATTGGAGCACTTTGGACATTATATCCAGACAGAAGCATTATCCTTGTCTGTCTTCTAGGATTGTATAACAACTGGACCTTATTTTTTCCATTTGAATTTTGTGTAGTCATTATGATGCTGAAAGAAGAATGTTGTCTTGAGAGTTAAACATTATTGAAAAAGCTAAAGAGGGATCAACCTTTGGGAATGTCTGCCTTGCTCAGCCTACCAGAAGAGTCTCCTCTTCCAGCCACCCTCTCCCCTTCAAAATACCAAGATGTTGTATATGGCTTTGTTCATAGGGAGATTTGTTTATTTACGCATGGAAATGACTTTGTCTTGCACTTTATTATGAGAGAAGATTAGATACTGTGGAAGAGATCAATTTGAAGTATTTTCTGACCACCTGATAGAGCATATTCTTGATCAAAATTTAACCAGATTATGAGTAGATTGAAACATATACATGCATAAGCTTTTGAATAGTCTTCAGTTCTTGACTGTTGTTAAGAGTCTTTAAGTTTATGACTTTAAATGCTATTGTTAAAATGCAGTGAATTATCTAAATAATTGTGAATGCATCTCTCAGGGTACATTTGAACTTTAAAGCAATTATTTAAGAAACATATTGCTTGGAAAAGAAATTCAGAAGAAAACAATAAAATTTTCTAAACCACATATCTAAATAAGGATTCCTATAGCAGTCCAACATATAATTATTACTGAGTAGTCAGGTAGTGGTGAAGCCCCTTCACCTGGATGGTAAAAGAAGATTGGAATTTCTTCACCAGTGCATTTAAAGTCAATATGGAGTCCCTTGAGGTTTTGGTATAAAGGGTGGAAGTAATGTGACTGATGAGCCTAATTTTAATGTTTTGCTGTGGAAGAGATTTAGCACCTGCATAACTATTATTGGTACCATTAGCTTTTCATATTGTATTTTTATGTGAAAACACATCAAAACAGCAGGCATCAGCTTTTTTTTTAATGCTCTTTTTTTACTTTTCAAGAAAAACAGCAGCAGAAAAATATAGGTTGTGTTCCAGGAAACAGCCGCTCGCAAGTCCCAGAAGGGCTGGGGATGTGCTTTGTGGTTTTCCTGACTCTTGGAGTGACACTTTTACTTTTTAAAGCTGAGGCTTCATTTGTATTTTGAAAATATGACAATCTCCTTCTCAGCAGGGTTGCATTGTTTCTAAAAGGCTGAAATTGCTACAGGATTTAAATCTGGTGAGGATCCGGTTATTCCCTTAACAATGCATTTTAGAACACCCACCCGTAAAATAGCTTGACATCTGTAAACTTGAGGCCATGTTCTCCGGCTAGATAGCACTCAACCAACTGGCTGGAAATGGGGAAGGCGTGAAGGAGAAAGGAGTGCCGCTGTTGTGTATTATGTGCTTAAACCGATCTCTTCCTCTGCTTCACAGCTAACTGATGCAGATTATTTATAGATTTCAGAGCCAAAAATTAACACAGTTCCTTGCAGGCAGAAGAGAAATGTATGGGATCATTATTAATTCTCTAGCATTATAGTGCCTTCTGGCTCAATGTGCGTGCTGGGGACCAAGTGTAAACACACATTTATCATCGTGACCCTTAATCTGTTCCCAAAAATGTCCTTCAGTGGGGAACTGTAAAACAGCTTTTCTAAAGGATTTGAGACCTTTTTCTTTGCCACTGACGCAAAGATCTTTACAGACTTTGCTGTAATAGAACCTTCAAATGTAAAATGTTGTGAACGCTAGTTTAGAATGTTCCATTTTGTGAAAAAGAAAACAAAAAAGCACGCTGGGATGCTAGCTGTCTTTACACAAATGCCTTTTGTTTTCTTTCATTGGGGCAAATTACCCAGGCTGATGAGAAATTTCCTTCTTCAAGGTCTACCCTAATTTCTGCACCCTTAGCTTCTCTTAGTTCCTCCTACTGTTTCTAGTTTCTCCATTGTTGTTTTCCTTTCCCTTGACAGCAGCCTTAGGTGGTGCTAATAGATTTCAGCAGCAGAGGAAATACAGTACCAATAAGATTCAGGTACCGAATCCCTCACTGGCCACTGAGCTTAGTGGGATAAAATTGTCCTTCATGTAATTTTAACAGTGTCCATGGAGTAATTCTAGCCATTGGCCTGTTCTGTCTCTCTCTGCAGCTCCTTCTACCTCCATCATAACATGAGGTGGAGGAGATAGGATCCCTACAGCAGCTGCTATTGTTTGATCAGCAGCACAATCTTTGTTGGAATTTCATTTCCCTTGCAGCCTCGCTTCTAGAATTCATTTGTCATCCATACTTTGTAGCACTTATATTTGCCTGTAATTACATACCAGTCTGGCAATACTTTATTGTTAACATAAAGCAGTGGTGTTTAAATCCCCAATCTTATGCTGAAGTATTTGCAAAACTCTGTAATTGCTAAAATAATAAAGCTGCCATTATTGTATGGGAAGTTTACAGCCTGTTACTGAAATACTTGTATCAGCTTAACTATACCTGTATGCATTCCTCATGTTCTCATGGCTTAAGAGAGACTTCCCAGTTTCTGTTGCTTTCACAGAATGGCTGAGGTGCGAAGAGACCTTGTGGATCCCTTTGAGCTCAGGATGTTCTATTATTCTGTGACTATGACTTCTGGTAGCCCAGGGCTGCACTCATGTGTTATCTCAGAGCATGCAGGAGACTCCACAATCTCAGGACAAGCAGTTCCAGGATTCAGTCAAAACTTCACTTTTTTCTGGGTTATGGTCTGCTCTCATGTACCATTTGTAAGAAGTCTATAGAAGATAGCTAGGAAAAACAAGTTCGGTTTGGTTAAACTCGGTGTTATGGGTAGAGAATCATTCCAAACATTTATGGACCTGCAAACCAGAAAAGATAAAGTATTTTGGTTTCATTTTGTGTTGGCTTTCTGCAGGCAGAAAAACAGCAATGCCCCTTTCTTGTTGTTCATTACTTACTGTGCTGTTGTTTAGCCTTTACACAATCCCCAGCTATGTCAGTTTGCTCCCAAACTAGCTGGGCAAAGCAGACCTCAGCACTGGACACCAGGGTTAGAGTAACTGGTGCAGGTGCATTGTAATTATTTTTTTTTTTCCATACAGAAAGCTCAAAACATCCACACCGAGTATAAACATGTCTCCAGCAGCTTGGGAACTTGTGCTGTAATGAATGGCACGGTCTCTCAGCTTTGTTTTCATACACATGCATAGAACGTCTTCACGTGGGGGATGGCAAGGAGACTCTGAGTTCTTCCAACAGCAGCCACTGGACGTTACCATGGGTGCCCCATCGGTGGCTCAGCACCCCACACAGCAGTAGCATCACACTCTCAAGACCTTCACACAACAACGCACGTTCGGACTGCGCTGGTATTGAGCCAATAGGTGCCGTTCTGCGGTGCCGCCTGCCTGCGACCCGCCTGCGACCCACCTGCTCTCCTCTCCCCCACTCCTCAAAGTATTGCCCCGGCCTACGTGCGTGCTCCGCGTACCCCCACAGAGCAGGAACAGCCCCGCTTCGGCACGGGCCCCGCACCGCAAAGAGTTCGGTGCATCGAATCCCGAGGGGCAGCGCCTCCCCGCCCGGCGCGGCCCCGAACCCGAGGCGGCAGGGCCGCACCCGTTGTGCCCTCGGTGACAGCGCGGCCCCCTCCCGCCCACCCCTCAGCCCGGCTCGCGTCGCTCCGCGCTGGATTGCTCGCGTCTGCCCGGCGCTGGGGCTGCCCGGCTGGCGGCGCGGCCAGGCGAGCTCAGCCGAGCGCAGAGGCGGATTTTGAGGAACAATAACAGAGCGGGGAGTGCGGGACCGGCGCGGCCGCCCCGCCCGCTGCCGCACCATGTACGCCTTTGTGCGGTTCCTGGAGGACAACGTCTGCTACGCGCTGCCCGTCTCCTGCGTGCAGGACTTCAGCCCCACGTCCCAGCTCGACTTCGACAACCAGAAGGTCTACACGGTGTACCGCAACCCCGAAGAGGCGGCGGAGGAGGACGACGAGAGCACCGGCGAGTGGGGGGAGCGCCTGCTGCTCCACAAGGCCCAGATCCTGGCGCTGGCAGGTGGGCGCGGGCAGGGCCGGCTGAGGGAGGGGGCGGGCGGCGGACGGAGCCCTGGGGAGGGGGGGGTGGGCGAGGGAAGACGGGGGGGGGGTTCCCCAAGGGCCCCCCGGGCTGGGCCCGGGGGCCGGGGGGGGGGGGGGGGGGGGTGGGTAGACACCCCCCCCCCCCGCGGAGAGAAAAAAAAAAAAAAAAAAAAGGGAAGGTTTCCCTGCCTAGCGTATTTATAGTGCATGGAGTCATTTCTGTACCTTCGCAGCTCGTGTTGCCACATTGGAGCTGTGTTGCTGGTTTCTGTCTGCTCTGTTAGTTTAAGCGACTTCTCAAATTGGGAGGCAGCAGCGGGGGAAGCAGAGCTTTGTGTGGGGCTTGGTGGTGCTCAGTGTGGCTCCACGTTTCTCGTACACACGGCTCCCTACCTACAAGCACTGCTTCAACTGCACATTTAAAACGCAAACCCGTACTTTGGCCATTGGTGCTGCTGTGTGGTCCCCAAGTCGTGTCCTGTTGGCAGCACGAAGACTTTCTGTAGTTTCTTTGCAACCGCAAAAAGCTCTGTCCTCCTCACAGCTGGCATGGGAAGAAAGTTTGAGGGTGTTTGAAGCGAGCTGCTGGCTGGTGTGGAGGTGTCCCATAGGATGGGACAAGCTGAGTGTCACTGTGTGGCCCACAGGATGCAGGGTTCCGATCCTGAGCTCCACATTTGGGGAGAAATACGGCCCGTGGCCATTTCCCCAAATATGGCCTGGGCTGCCGAATCTGCTCTCCTGCACTGCAAAGGCCCCGAACAGGGCAGCTTGATGCTACAGGCATGCAAAACTAGTGTTTTCCTAGTTTTTATTTTATTTTTGGAAACAACAATTTTGGAAACAACAAAGTAGGTCAGCTGGTGGTCCATCTAGTCCCTGAGTCAGAGAGTGACTTGTACCAGTGGCCTGTGTGCAGTAGTGGCCATAAGCAGATGCTTGGTTCAAATAAGAAACAGGAGAGCTTGTACATCATTTCCCTGTAGAGTTTTTCTGATCTGTGAATATCTGCAGGAGTATCCCCAGAGTTCAGAAATAACAGAGGCTGACAGAGGAGTGGATTCTTCTGCAAAGTTTTTGTCATCCCGTGCCAACATGTAGTGTTTTGTGTGACTTGTCTGTAGCACAGGAGAATTGATACATGAATTATTTGCATGTTGCCTGCTGTGTACATGGAAGACAGCAGTGTCACTGCTTGGGGTTTGCTTGGCCTCTTCTCAAAAGTTACCCACATGGAGTTCGCCTTTTTGTTTCTTACTGGGGAAGTGCCCTTTCTCAAGCGTTTCAGAGTTCTCAGTCATGCTGTTTTGCTCATGTGGTGAGCCTGCAAGGTTGCCACTAAGTTTTCCAGCAGAAAGTGCTCTTACTTTAGTCAACTCACTCATCCCAGACAGAGTTTGTTCCTAAGAGAAGTCTACTAGAGAGTTTTCTTCATCACTCTAGAACCAGAACAAGGCAGTATATATTTTTTCTCCAGAGGGCAAAACTTGTTATCTGTTTTAGAGATCTGCATTAATTACTCCTCAGAGATCTTAGTTCTTACAGGAACTTTTCCTACCAAGCCAGGAACACAAAGAAACATAAAGCTATTTTTATCACGTGTGCTCCATCTCAATACATATGATGTGTATGTGTGAGTTACATGTTTCAACATTTTTCATATGAGTGTTTATTCCGGTTCTTCTTTCCTTCCTCTACCATATAAAAATTCCATAACTGAATTAAACATGCTGTAGCCAAAGGATTAGTTACTTTCAGAGTTTTCACTTTCTCACCAAGTTTTTAATGTTGATGTTTATTTTATAGTGGTTAAAACACTGGGGATAAAGGTTGATCTTACATGAAGATACTTTTGGTTTCTAGTGACCAATTAAGTTTTTGTGGCAAACAGATTAAGACAACTTATAGCAAGCGTTATGAATCTGATGTTATGCAACCTGCTTTTGTAATGTAAAAGATGAGTTTAAAAGTCAGTAGTGTGTCACATACTTGCATGGAACTTTTAATCCTGAAGCATTACAATGTATGCTAGCAGTAAAGTAAATAAAATGGGTAAAATAGCTTTTATCTTTAAAATGTATAAACTGAGATGATTTGGAATTTCTGGAGGGGAGCCCATGTCTGCACAAATTAGTGCATCAGTGACTTTAAGGATTTACTGCTTTGTTTTGGGGATTCCCCATTAGGAACAGTTTTTAGGATCACTGTGGTAGTACACATTAAATTTAAACAAAAAAAAAGTGGGAGGGGGAATTTCCTATTATTTTCAGTTAGTTTCAACATGCTCTGTTATTTTCTTGGTAGAGTTTCAACAGGTTGCACAGTGATGTTCCAAAGCTGTTCAAGTAAGCAAAATGATACCTGCTTATATATATTTTCATGATCTAACACTGTTGTTGCAGTGGGAGTTAGAGTACGAAAAAACCTCTTAGATTTCCTCTCTAGCAACATCGAAAAGGAAGGAGTAGAGAAAGAATACTGATACAAGATCTAGTTGAAACAACTCTTCTACTGTCTTAAAATATGTTCATGCCCACAGTACAAAATTTATTGGAGCATTTGTGTTGTAAATCATTCGTGAAACAATTGTCCTGATTTGAAGGACTCGAGGAGCATTTCTTTGATCCCCGTGTTGAGGTTGGATATTTGGAAATCTGTACATCAGTGAGAAATGGATGCTGCGAGGCAGGGAGAGCTGAAAAGGGAAGAGTGTTGGACGTGCTCAGAACAGCACATAGTTGTGATAGACTTGATATGACGAGGAGATAAATACTGTCTTCTGACAACAGCAGTACATAGTGGTATTAGAGCACAGGGATTGTTCTGAGCAGCAGTACATGTCTGTTGTTCCTCTGTGTGTGTGGTTGGGGAACCTTAAACTATTTCAAAAGTTAGCCAAAGACTAAGGCTGAAATAAAGCAGGTTAACCCCTGACTAGGGCAGTTGTAGACAGCTGAGCCATAGAAAGCATGTTAAAATGAGTGTTCTGTTCCATAACAAGATCAGCATTTGGTTAACAGGCAACTGATGTTACGTAGTTATAAAGGAATCACTTTATTTACCTCTTGAATGGAAAATACAGCTCAGTGGACTGAAGCTGCACTGTAAGGCAGTTTCTTGAGGTGGCATGTTAACTGCTCTTTCTCGCTGAGGATAAAATAAATTGACAGCTTTTCAGAAGGAGCTTGAGCCTTCCTTCTGATCATTCACACCCTTCATTTTTATTTCTTTCGTGTCCTTTCATCTAAACACAAAAGCTGTTTTTCTCGTCCCTCTTGTTGAAACAGGTGTGCCACTTGCAACTTTTTTTGCTCCTGTCCGATGTAATCATTGTCAGTTTTGTCCATAAGCATGTGTACACCTTACTGTGATCCTTATGTGACCCTGCTGGAGCCACTTCTAATGCTCATCACATTGCAAAGCAAGGTGGAACAAATCAATGTACAAGAACTTTTAAAAAGTTCACTACTGCAGGCTGCATCTGTTGACAAGTTAATAGTGACTGTCTTCTAATTGGAGGCATTCTTTCCTGACTGCAGTAAATAATTGCTCTCTCTAGCTCTACTGCCCTTAGCACTTCCCACCTGCACCATAACAGCAAACACGTCTCAATCAGATCCTGACTGCAGTTCCCTGCCTGCCACAGCAGGCACATTAATACCTGTGTGCATCCATATTCTTCCTTGTCCCTTCATAAAATGTGATGCTCCACTTCTTGTATTATTATTTTTTTTTCTTTTTAAAGTCTTTAAAAGTCTGAACAGCTCATGATGAGGTAATTTGCTGCGTTTCAGAAGGATGTGAAGTCTCCATTCCTGGAACAGTTTTCAAGTAAATGATTTTGTTGCTGAGTTTTGAGTAAGTTTGAGGGTGGATTCATCCTAAGAAGTTGAAGCTCCCTGATTTGAACAATTAAAGGAGGAGAGACATTGTCGAGTGATGGAGTAGGTGAAAATTTACAAGTTGGGATTTTAGGTTATACCAAGATTGCGCAGCATGTAGGTCAGCAGGTGATGATGGGTAAAGTCATTCTGAATCCTTTCACTGTTCAGACAGCCTGGGGAGCTGGATTAGGTAGAGCAGAGTGTGGCAATGCCGTGGCCTGTGCCATGCTCAGACACAGTGTTGCCCCAAGTAAGGTAGTGCCATGAGGGAGTTGTAGGAAGCCTTCCAGCAATCGCTTGTCACAGCCTTTGGTCTGTTTTCCTGGGATAGCTCAGGAGGACCTGTGGGCTGCACTTTGCATGGCTGCCTTTGAGCAGCCAGCCCACTTTGTCCTACCTGAGCACTGGGATTTGCCTTGGGGTGACCTGATCACTGAGCAGAGCTGAGCCCAGCAGTGCTGAAGCGAGCTTGTTCAAAACATGGTCCATTTCCTGTTCATTTTTAACTATTTCAAGATGAAGGATGGATTTATTTTTCTTTTTCCCCTTTCCTCTATATTGTACTGTAGGAGTGTGTCTGAGATTTAAAGAGCTTGTACAAGGATGCCATTTTTCTTTATCGTATCTGTTTGTTCAGCTTTGAGGTAGGGCTCATCATTGCAAAGCTGAACTGGCAGCATCAAAAAGGTATTTAGAACTTTTAAAACCATATCCGGTAACTGTTATGATAGTGGTGATGGGTACGTATCATCAGCGACAGTGCTAATGAAAAGGAATTTAAAAGCAATTTTACTGCAAGATTTTACCCTCTAGTTATCTCTTTCTATGTATCTTAGTGTGGAAAGAAGTATCTTTTGGTCTCAGCTGACCTGCTTATTCCTCAGTCACTTCTGCTTTTTGCTTCAGAAGAGTCGGAAGTCATTTACTACTTTGTTTTTATGACGCACGCCCTTACGTGTCACCTACAGCATTGTGATTTCTCTTGGTCTTAATACACATATTGTAGCATATAACACAAGTTATGCTTGTAAATGTTGCAGAAGCTCAGCTATGGTACAATAAAAATATGATTTTCAGGATTTTAATAAAATTGACTTCAAAGGTAGTATGGGGATGGTAACTATGGTAACTAACACTTACTAATTAAATATGCTAAATTTTGCTGGGAAGTGAAAAAGGAGATTAATGTAACTTATCGTTTTTGTTTTCTTAATTTGACTGTAAAACATTTTTTCCAGTGCTAGCCTAAGTGCTAGTCTTTATTTCCTGGGTTGTTGGAGCTTTTTTTTGTATTTTTTTTTTGTTGTTGTTGTTGCTTCTGGAAATCCTTTAAAAATAGCACCAACGGAACCACATAATTTTTGTGTGGAAACCAAAAAATACATGAATCTACCCACTATTTCCATAGCAAACTCATTCCTCGGGCAGAGAGGTTGTGGAGGTTTCCTGGAGAGTTCCCTGTAGGCTGCTGCTTTTTCTGGCCTTTGTGATCAGGAAATCATTATCGAGGGTTGGTAATAATGAAGTTCTTTGGTGTGATTCAGGCTGACTGCTTATACCAGGCAAATTGACAAACTTTAGCTGTCATTGCAAGGGTGATGTCTTGAGATGAACTCTAGAACTTTTTGAAAAAGAAACAGCTTTTGTAATAAGTAAATTTTTATGAAATACTTACCATATCCAGCCTTTTGAAAAGTAGTTCCCATAATTGAGTTTTGCATATAGGTACAGAGTAAAGACTTAAAGGATATTAATGTTTTGCTTGTTTTCAAGAATACATATTTTTTCATTTAATGGTAATAATACGTTATTGGTTTTGATTCCAGAAGGATTATGAGAACTGTTCCAAAATAGTTATATTCCTTTATGCTGGAGCAGGCTGCCCAGAGAGGCTGTGGATGCCCCATCCCTGAAGGTGCTGAAGGCCACAGACAGCCTGGTCTAGTATTAAATGTGGAGGTTGGTGGCCCTGCCTGTGGTGAGGGGTTGCAGCTTCGTGTTCCTTGAGGTCCCTTCCAACCTGGGCTGTTCTATAATTCTACGTTTGACGTGCTCAGAGTGTTGTACAACATTAACAAATCTGCACAGCACTTCAGTGGGGCAGATGGAAGCACTGAGATAGACAGAGATCAAGTTATTCAATGTCTGTTTTTAAGTAAATATTGGATCCAAGGTTGGATCCTCACCATTTTGGGGGGAAAAACAAAAAACAAAACAAAAACAACCAAAAATCACCCACCTTGATTTCATGTTTCTCAATCTGCATGTCTTTACTTGATTTAATGGCTCCATCATTCTCTACTGCCAACAGACACTGTTTTAATCCTCCTCCTAAGAAATTAAATGGGAGGGTTTTGTTTATAAAAAGAATAATAACTTATATTGCTTAAAAATAAAAAAATTAAAACTTATATAAATTATTATTTATTTTGGGCCGTGTTGCTTTTGGTTAATTATTGTTGGAGAGGCTTCATATTAACTTCTGAATTAAGAAATACATCATCAGTGAGCTTTCTTGACTCAGGTTTCTGGTACATCATCCTCCTTACCCAATATCTCCAAACCTAACAAGCCTTTTCCCAGTCTCATTTAGAGTTATTTTCAGTCTGGCTTCTATTCTCTCCATTCAGATGCAATTCATGAGGTTTAGCAACCTTTTGGCTGGTTTCTCAAGAGCATGTCTTCACCTGTACGTGCTTTTTGGCCTTGTTTGTCAGTGTTGCTGCTTGTTATGTTCTTCCCTGATGTTTGGAGCACACTTCTTTTTGAAGACATTTCCTTAGTAGCTCAGTTGTCTGTTGCTGTCTTTTTCTCAGGATGTTTTTCATGGGTATTTAGTTCTTAAATTTTTGAGGGTGATATTAGCCTTGATGATGGATACTCAGCTTTGCCTTTTTATTCCTTACTTTTGTCACTCCTTGAAATTTCTTTCTAGCTTTCTTCTCTGACATCCTTACGCAGAAATGTTTGATCCCTTCTCTGCCTGCTCCCTTCGTTTTAGCTGCTTCAACTTCAGTGGCTCACTTCCTCGCATATCTTTTGCATTCCTACACTATCCATTCCACTGTGTTGTATATTATTGTGGTTTTGAGTTTCTTCCACTTTGGTAGAGGTCTTACGCTCAGGGGTGGTTTGTGCAAGAAGAATTTTTCTTTCTCTATGTCCTGATCACCTTCTGAGCCTGTAGAGTTGTTATACGTTCTGAAATCACATCTTCCTCTTAAATCTTTCCTCTTGACTTCCTTGGCATCTTGCATTAGCAAGAAACTTATGGCTCTTCCATTTCTTTCCATTTTCAAATAAACTAGCTTGTTTTTTTCTGTTGTATTATCACACTGCTTTCATTTTCAGTCACAGCGATATTGATTATTGTTTATTTGTATTTAAGTGCCACTTAGGAATCCATGCTCTGTGGTGCTCCATGCTTGTATTTGTTTTGAAGCGCCAAGTATACCTTTGTCTGTGGGTTTTTTGTTTTGGTTCTCGAGAGTCTGTCTTGTTTAAAGTGTGCACTGAAAGCTGTGCAGAACCTATGGAGGCAATGCTGTTCTCTCAGGCAGCAGTGAGGCAGTTCCCCCCATGCTGCTATGTTGAATTCTTCGCAGGTGCTGCCCATATGTGTTGGGTATATGCCTAAAAATGGGAAGAGTGATGTTGAATTTTTTGAACTGTCAGTATATCATTTTTCACAAGGGATGGAATTTTTTTTTGAAGGCTTAGGGAAAGGGTGAATTTTGCTCAAGGTTCTCTCATTTTATTATTGTAAGATTTATAGCATCACTGATCCCCTTATTTGGGCTGATCCAAAACCTTCCATCCTTCATCTACTCAGGGTGCAGAGCTCTCTTCCTCTAGTTTTTCATCTTTGACTCCAGAAGTTAGAAGACAAACAAACTTACAAACAGAATGTGAACTGTTTTTTGAAGGGATTAGTTTCTTCAGTGTGTACCATTAATTTAGAAAGTAAGGAATGTTTTAAAGAGACTTTGAGTTTTCCGTAGTTCTACTCTACATCCCGGAATATAGTTTTGAATTTTAGGTCACTAACATATTTTTACTTGAATTTAACCAACTCATTTCCTGCCCTGTCAAACTCACTTTGTCTGCCTCAGTTCCCTGCTGCTGTAGACTCGAAGCTATTGCATTTTGGCTCTGATCCACCCATTCTGATGCTGAAACGAAGGCCCCGACTGAAGGAGACATTCCAGGAACAGTTTATCCTTCGCTAGTTGATACTGATTCTCTAATGCAGGCATGTTTTTTTGGCTTTTTTCTTTTCTTTTCTTTTGGCAATGCTGAGGGCAAATGTCTTCCCAGGCACTGTGAAATTTCCCAGCAGTTTGCTTTCTTCTTCCTAGCTGAGGAACAATGGGAGATGGCCATACGGACTGAGAAGTGCTGTCACATGCACTGGCTCTTGAGCCCTGTACTTCAATACCTGGTGAGGTTGACTGGTGAGATCTCTCCAAGCCTGACCTTTTCCTGGAGTACTGTTATTCCAGAATTCTTCATTCTGTGTATTGAATCACAAAATACCATTTTCTCTGACTACTGTGCACAAAAGCAGTTTTTCGTGCTCCGTGTCTTCTGGAATGTCTGTTTAAAGGGCAGAGGGCTTCAGTGCTGTCCATGCTTGCATCGAGCTTCTGTGCTGTTTATTTCATTATGAGTACCTAATTAGCGATGTTAAGTGCTAGTTCTCTGTGGTCAGTTTCACTAAATCACTTATTTCACGCACAGGAAAAGCAGTAGATACAACTTAGTGACAGTCTGTTTATGACCACCAAAGGGAAGGTATAATCTTTAACTTGTGTCAAGGTTTAAATGACTGGGGGCAAAGTCTGGACAAA
This sequence comes from Lagopus leucura, assembly GCF_019238085.1. NCBI lineage: Eukaryota > Metazoa > Chordata > Aves > Galliformes > Phasianidae > Lagopus > Lagopus leucura. The sequence continues at coordinate 22,267,022 of NW_024962266.1, read as the reverse complement.
CAATTCACGTCATTGCAAAAGGCTCTGAGTGACAGCATTTCTGGGGCTGCCTTTCTCAGTGTGTTCTACAGCTCCAGTCAGCAAATTGCATCTTGTCCAGCTGTTCAGGTTCATATCCTGGTTTTCTTCTGGCTCAGGATTTGTGCATGTTTCACATTTTCTGGATTGCTCTTTTGTCCTTGCCTTTTGTAGGCTTACACAACAGCAGAAATGGAGTTCTAAGAAGAACAGATCAAAAGGCACATTGATGTTTCTCCTACACTTCCCTCTGGTCCACTCTCACTTCCCTCCCACCCCTTCCCAAATTCCGTTAATATTTACAGGACATGAGCCAGTACTTAACATTGTCCTAAAATTAAGAGGGTTTTTTTTTTTTTTTTTCCTGGCTCTATATGCAGCTAATGTGGAAGACAACAGAAGTTAGAAATGTACTTCAAAAAAAAAACCAAGAACAAAAAAATCCTGAGCTTTAATTTACACGGGCTCATTTTTACCGTTGTTTCTTCAAATTTTGTGGGGAAAAGTAATTCTTCAACTCACTGGTTCGTTTACAGGATAAGCAGTAATATCAAGAAACCAAATGCAAAGATTTGCCAAATACTGGAGAGACTTGTGCTGATAGTTAGACACCAATAATTGATAAACTAAGCATTCGTAAGGAAGTATATAAATACACTTTTACCTTCAGTCCACCTGTTAAGTCATGTAAATACAGATTTCATAGGCAGACTGAGAAACTGAGAGGGGAATGGAGGGTAAAGAATTGAGATAATGTGCATTGTTTTACTTGACCCCCCAAACTGGTTATTTTCTTTCATTTCTGTTCTTCAGAGCATCGAATGCGTTTTTAACCTTTACAAGTTGACTTAAAAAATAGAAAGCCAAAACCAAAAGAAAAATATTTCTGTTCTTCCAAATTGTTTTTATTTTAATGTTTTGTATGTCAGAAAGTATTTGCTGACTTCACTGTAGCCTACACATGCACTTATTCCTCTGTGACTCCTTTCCAGAGTGTTTCAAGCCCTTTTTTTCCCAGGCCATGGGCAGAACTGATGGTGTCCGTTTCCAGTTTGCCTCGGGTTCTGGCTAGGGCTCACCTCAGGTAAGTGCCAGCAGGCACTTTAGGTAACTATGTGAAGCAATTGGATGATGTCCACCTTGTAAAGAGGCCAAGGGTTGTTTCAGACCAGAGAAACAGATCTGCATTCTTTAAATGCAGAAGAGATGTAGAATGTTGTTCTTCATGTTCTGTGGAAGATGGTTTGGCAAAGCAACCTAGGAAAGCTTGCTCTGCAATACATTTGAAAGAATTGCGAGCACATATTTTAGTGAAACACTCCAGTGCACCAAAGTATACAGTCACAGAAAAATGTATATTTTTCTTTCCATCTGGATTTATTTATTTTTCAATTTCTGATCTTCCAAGAAGATACCAGTACCCATTAACCTATCCTTCAGTCAAATTTATATGTTTGGGTTTGTTTGTTTTTCAGTAAGGGCTGTCTTATCCTCTGCTCTTTGACGGCAGAAGTGAGCTGTGTCACTCTTCTGATGAACCTATATTTTCCAGATAAATGGAAATGTAGAGCTGGTTTTTGTGTGCTGTTATTATTTTTCTGTTTCTTTCTCTGTGTATTTTTGTGTTTTTTTTTTTTTTCCCAACACTGAAACTGTTGGATTGCCTTTTTGTTTTACTGGGATAAGCATCCATGGTGCTCTGGGGAACAGAGAATGATCTAAAATAAGCCTAGCTGTTTTCTGTTGTTTATCTGTTTCGTTTTGCATCTGTCTTAGTATTTATTGCAACCATCTGCATTTCATTTCAGGTTGTCTAATGTCGTCTTCTGCCTTTTCTGTGCCTTTTCTTTTTACATAGCCGTGGGCTGTAATATCACCATTTGCCTACAAGAGATCCATTTCTATCTGTAACAAAATGAATTGCATTCATCTGTGTAATTCATTTCTAATGAATGCCTCGCTCCTCATTAAACAGTGATTTACCTTTGTTTCCCTTTTCTGTGTTGTCAACTCTAACCGTTTCAAGGTCCTGTGGAGAGATGCTAATGTGAGAAAGCAGAAGTCAATGCAACTAAACACTAAGAAATGTCATCCTCATTAGCACCTTCAAAAATATTCACGGGACACTTTCTGAAATACAGTTTGCAGGTGGATAAGAAGACTCCAAACGTTTTCTTATTCATAGACTTTCAGTGCACAAGTACAACACTTCAGACTTTAAAGGCATCGCTCCTTGTCGAAGTCCTGCATGGAGGACTTAGGACATAGCCAAGCTGGGAAATTTCTTTAGGCTTGGTTTGCTCTGCAAGAATTTCACAGGTCACAGACACATTTGGGGTGACTGTACTCTTGCTTCCCTGCCCTCTTTGCATCTTTTCAAAAATATTAACATGCTTCAAACATATTTTCAGGAAATACTTAATTTTGAGGTATTTTAGAATCTTTCATACTTGAAAATATTTTACTTAAATTTTTTGAGATTCAAAGATTTCAACATGTCCTGCAGCATCTCCTTTTCCTGCCTTTGCACGACTGCAGAATCTGCCATGCTAGCAAATAAATCTGTGCTGCTGATTGTTGGTACAAGTGCAGTAAAGGATAAATAACCAAGTTTATTTTCACTTAAAGCCTCAGTAGAGTCTGAACTGCAGTAACAGATAATGAATATGAAAATACTTTTGGTAAACGTAAAGTAATGCAGATGCTTTTAGGAAGTTGCCTTATTTACAGCATCTTTAACTCTTATTTAGTGATAGTACTACCTACTTGTTGACATTTCTGATGGTTCCAATAAACTTAGCTCGACATTTTACAATACGTAAGCTTGGGTTTGGCCAGATTGATCTCCTGTTGAAACTCTAGCATCGTCAATGGCTATCAGTTGAGTTACACCATGCATTAATTTGAAGGGAATGTAGCATGGGAGATATTTTTTTCTTCTTTTTTTTTTTTTTTAAACGAGTCTTACTGAAGTCATGTAGCATTTGGAAGTAAGAACACTGATTAATGTAACAAAATTTTACTTTCAATATACATTTTAGAGGACAAAACTGACCTTGAGAACAGTGTGATGCAGAAGAAAATTAAAATCCCCAAACTCTCTTTCAATCACGTAGAAGAAGCTGGGGAGGTTACAGATTATGGGGAAGAAGATGTGGAGCTTAGACACAGTAAGGTACTGAAGACTTTCCTTTTTTTTCTTTTGTTTTTTTTTGGGGGGGGGAGGAAGTGCTTGGGGCATGTACAGACTTCATAGCTTAAGAATTCCAGTGCTGCTTTTGATCTCCTTAAAACATTGTGTTTATTGTAATTGGTTCAAATTAGGAGTGGAGGGGATATGGTATGGGTTTTCAAAAACCTGATTCATGTGCAATCAAACACTTTCCTGTTTATATGGTCTCACATGGCTTAATCACCATTTGAGGTTTTTGGAATGATGCTCTTTCACTTGGGTGCAGAATGCTTTAAAAGTGACCAGCTGTTCTCAGTGGCACTTATGACCTAACGCACTTTGCTTATTTGGAATTGAAAGAGGTGCTCTGAGACTTCTCAAATACAGCAGTGCTTGAGAAGGCAAACTGACAAGGCAGCATCCCTATATTATAACTGCCAGTTGCCTTTTTAGGTCCAGATTGCAGAAGCCCACTATGTAACCATATTTATTTTTTGATATCAGATAATTTCTTTAAAAGCCTGCCAACCTTCAGAATAAAATAATGTTCTGTGGCTTCATGTGTTTTGCAGCTGCAGGAATGATGCTAGTACATCTCTTTATGGTGGGCCAGCATTTTTTTTTTTTTTTTTTAGAGCATGCGTGGAGCAGGCATAACGTGGAGTAATCTCATTTTCTGCCACATTACTCATGGATACTGTGGTATGGGAATTGATAGTGTCAGCTTCTTGTCTCTAGTCTATGAACTACATTTGCTTTCCTTGCAGTTGCTTGGAAGTTCAAATGCTTTTTCCATATTTGGCCAATAAAACATAGTGATTTTTACACGTACCGTTACATTTTAATACTGCTGTATGGGCCCCCAAAAACAGGTGTGCTTTAATTTATAGAGTTTGGATTTTATTTAGAAGACTGAAGGTGAATTTCTGCCAGGAGTTCAAAGGAGATGAAGCCTCTGCAATGTAGAACTAACAGTGAAACAATCAGTTGATCAGGGAAATGAGATAGATGATACGTTCTGTCTCCAACTTCGGTGTTTTCAATTCCCTTTCATTGTTTTCTGATAGTGTTAACATATTCACCCGTTGGGCTAATGTAGCAGGGGAAAAGTCAGAAGGCTTTGTCTCCTCGTGTGTGGGAAGGACAAGCCCTCAATGCAAACAGCAGCTTTGTGTGGTGTGCTCCTTTGATCTCTGATGTCATCACAGGTGACAAACATAATTGATTGTCTCTCTTACCTACCAGAAAAGCCATTGTTGTAGGAAATCTAGATGTTAAGCATGAACTTGAATGGAAAAGAGCACTAGATCCAGTGTTATTTTTTAATAAATTAGCTTTGTATATGGAATGGAGTGACCTATTAACACAGTCAGTTTGCAATTGTTGCACAAATGCAGAAAGAAAGACCTGAAAGAAAGACGTCTGTATTTCAGAAGCTTGTATATGCATTTTGCTGAATTACACCTGCATGGTAGCTACAGCATGTGTCTTCATAAGGATTTGATAGGCAAAACATTTTTGCAGGCAGACTATTTTTTTTTTTTTTTTTTTTGCATTTTTTTAATAAGTAAAAGAATATTAACAGTCCACAAATCTGTAGAATTTTAATTTATATTAAACCTTACTATACTTCTAATTATTGTTATTTTTACTGTAACATTCAGAGGCAAGATGGAAGGAAACAAAGTGAAGGTACACACAAAAGCATCGAAGCAGTTGTTGCTCGCCTTGAAAAACAAAATGGGATGAGTCTCAGTAATACTTCCAGCCCTGAGGAGGCTTTCATGGAGGCTTCAGAAGGGATGAACAACATGGACGATGCTGTAGTCCCTCGGATTCTGTATGAAGAATTGCTGAGGAGTTACCAACAGCAACAAGAAGAAATGAGACACATTCAACAGGAGCTTGAAAGAACACGGAGGCAGCTTGTGCAGCAAGCAAAGAAGCTAAAGGAATATGGGGCACTCGTGTCAGAAATGAAAGAGCTCAGAGACTTGAACAGGAGACTCCAGGATGTACTGCTTCTAAGACTAGGTAGTGGTAAGTGCCGGACTTAAATGGGACAAGTTTTAATGAATTTTGCAAATGTGATCAATAGTAATGGAAACATTTTTGAAGAATAGCAGTGGTTGTTAAACTGGACATTGAATGTTAAAAGGGTTTTCTGCTATGGCTGTACAATATACGTCGAATTTGTATGATATGTATGTCTGGGTTTTTCTTTAATGGTAGTAGAGGTCTTTGTGCTAGTTTGGCTGAATCAGAGTTTCGTTTTAAGCAGCTGTATTTTAACAGGTCTTTCAACTTCCAGTATATGCTGAAAAAGACAATAAAGTTTAATCTGCAAAATATACCAATATGTTCCAGTTTTAAAAAGAAAAAAAGAAGAAAGAAAAGGCAGTGCAATGAAAATTTGGGCAAAACCTATTTTACTTCTTTCAGTTAGGGTTTTTTGTTATGTAAGTGACTGTTACCTCCCATTTTCTGCCCCTGCTTCCCGTCAGTAGCACACTGGAATGTGGAATACACCTGAACTTCTTGGCAGTGGCTTTAAACAGCCATGCTGTTTAAAAAATAATGGCTTGTTAAAGACTAATTAAGAGAAACTTTCTATATTAGCGTCCCGTTATCAGCATGTGTTACAAAATGCAGGTTTGTGTAATTTGGATTTAAATTTTAAATATCTTGAGTAATTGCTAAATTGTTTTGGTTTATAACAATTATTTAATCATTATGTTGGAATAAATGGGAAAAAAGACAAAATAAAAAGCTCATCCTTTTCATTGAAGATGATACCCTCGGAATACCTTCAAATATTTTACTGAATTATATTTATTTGCTAATAGAATGTGAAACTGTTGTGTTGAAGATTCGCTTGGTGACTGAAACTTGGTTAAAATTTACGCATCCAGACTTAGCATGCTGTGTCTTATGTCTGCCTTTGTGTATCTGGAAAATTAATTTTTGCATGTTAGTTGGATATTGGCTCTTCTACTTGAACGAATGCATGCAGTTTGCATGGAGATCCATTCACGTACAAACCTGAACCTGATAGAGCATGTGCCTGTCCTGTAGCATGTGTTAAGGTGTGCTGGCAGATTTGGACTCAGGTTTTCGAGGCTGAAGAGTTAAACTGGGTGTTTGGGTGTGAACGCTCATTGTTGTTATGCTCTGCATAATTAAAATGCCATTACTTATTATAAAAATAATAGTTAACTTTTAAAATAAAACAGGCAAGATTTCCACAATCTGAAAAAACACAATATCGTTGGCAGTAGATTCTACTGAGCTTTCGAAAAATTTTCCTTGGATGGAGAGATGTTTCTTCATCTGCAAATAGTTAGCTGGAATTTATGTGAATGGAACATCAACCAGATGTTTGTAGGCAATGGGGCTAAACAGCATCAAATACCAATTTAGTTGGTAGACTTGACAACAGTTTGAGTGGTGAGACCTGCAGTGGAATGGAGACAGCTTCTGAATTCTGTCTCGTTTCTTTCACTCTAAGAAAGGGGGCTGCTTTTTTTCACTTGAGCCACGTTAAGAAAGCTTAGAAGAAAAAGGGAAAAAAAAAAGAAAAAAAAAAAAAAGAAAAAAAAAAAGAAAAACTTTTGAAAAAAGGCTGAAAAAGAAACGGAACCTTCACTCCATTGGACCCTCTATTGGACCTGTTATCAGTATGCCCTCTGCTACATAATAGAAAATACATCTTGAATACATTGAAAACAAGTTAATTGTATGCCTGGACAAATACTAATTATGAATAACTTCCAGAAATCCTTTATAATAATTAGTTGTAACATTAAAACATTCTGGAGGTGGGTTCTCTCCTGGATCCCTTTGGAACTTTTCATGGATGACAAAGGTAGAATTTGGCCCATTGGGCTGTATTGTGTGTGTGTCATGTGTGTTATGTGTGTATTGTGTGTGCTGTGTGTACTTGTATACTAACTGCTGCTAACTGTTGCCTTTCATTGTAGCCTCTCTCACAGAGAAAAAAACAAGTTCTAGAAAGATTAGAAAGAGAGATCTTCAGCAACTTATAAATTAGAGAGTCTGATTGATGATACTATGAAAAAGTGCTGTTTTTAATCAGGAAAAAAAAATATCTTTATGTATGTATTTCTTTACTTTCCAGTCTTGTAAATGGAGTATGTCTGAGTATGTGAAGAATCTCTGAGAACGGTTCAGAAAATAGGTTACATCCTGAATCTATCTTTGGTTGTTGTGGTGATCTCCTAAACTCGGAGTTTCAAATGACATGTCATTTAAGTTAAGCTTTACCTCTAGCAGGCTGAACTTAATGCAAACTAATTGCATTTCTCTTTCACCATAGAGACTTCTGATTTGCTTGCATGGGATGACAGCTGTTTTGTGTTGATGAATTGCAGCTGTGGGAAACACGTCCTTGTTGCCATTTTAAACTTGCAGATCAAATATAGAACACCCTCTTGAGTTAACATTCAGTCAAGTATTCAGTCTCTTAATTTCCTGTCAATATGCTGATTTCAGTATGAATTAAGAAGTCAGTATATTCTGCTCCAGACATAGGCCTTCGTCTCTGCTACGAAATCCTGAGCTGCTGCTGTGGGAGGAGCAGGATTCTCAGTGTTTCACATGGGGACAGCAGAACCTGAGGGCAGTTGTGGCCAACAGCAGTAGTGAAATCACTACTGATCCATGGATAATAACAGAAAGTTTTCCATCATTTCAATATGGATCACTTCCTGGAAGATACAAGAGTTTGACCAGAGTTCTAGGGCTCAAGGCTGTGTGGGAAGAGGGTGATGATAGTGGAAGCAGTTACAGTATCCTATGCTTATGTTCCCTGAAGTGTGTATATGGCCAGAGCCTCTCTGCACTTGCCTACTGTGATGTCAGGAAGCCTTGTAGCTTGTCTTTGCTCTGTTGCATCTAAAAATACCCTAATTTGCCCTGGTTTTATTAAGAGAGAGTGAGGTGACTTTGAAAATCAATGGCTTTTCCCTATTTTCCTTACTTTCAATAGATACAAAAGATGAGAAGTTCAGGAACTTTTTCTAAAACTAAGTGTCTACAGATTAAGATATGGATAGTTTGCTGTGATTGTATATGACCAGAGGTAGTGAAGTTGTATCAGGGATGCTGTTTGGGTGTAGATACCTTTCAGACACGCGTGTTGCACTGCTAGGAGTTAATGTTCCTCTAGTGCCTAAAAGTGTATCCACCCCAATTCGCTCACAAAGAGCTTATTTTAACTGTGCTCTTTGTGGTGATGCAGTTTGCAGGGTCATGGAACTGACAGCAGGATAGGCAGAAAGACCAAGTATTTGTGCATCTTAGCATACACTTAAGGAATTACTGCTGTCCAGCTTCTCTTTATCTGTTTGGCTTTTCAATGAAAAAAATCCAGCATTTCTAGCAAATTGGAGTGCAGGAAGTAGCATATGTAAAGCATGATCATCTCTCATACTCCTGCTGTTTTCACTGAAATCCTAGTAGACCGTGTTAGCTCAGGAGGTGTTTGAAGAGAAGCCTTCTGCCTCTTCATAGCGCATTTGAAGTTGAGGGCCTCTCGGATAGTAAGGAAACTTTACAATCAGAAAGATTTTTTTCAAGAAAGCATTTGTTTCCTCGTTGTGTCTTGACGAATTGTCTTTATTTTTTCACGATCCATACATAATAAGTACTATTGTTATTCATCTTTTAGGTGGCAGCATTTTTTAATACATGTGTATCCCTGTCCATTGCTCTTTTTAGAATAAGATGCAGAGCACAAGAGCTACAGAGATAGAACTTTTTAAAGTATGGTGCATGATAAATTAGGCACACAACACCCACTGGTATGAAGGTAACAATGCAAGTTGCATGTCTAACTCATGTGTGGAGCTGAAAATGCACTCTTCATTACTAATTGAAAGAAACTGGGCAGACTACCTACTTAGAGACAGATTTCTGTTTGAGAAGAAGAACCAGTGGAGTATGAAAGAAGACATTTTCAAGGCTTTCTGTAGGTGATTTCAGCAGCAAAGCATGAATTCAATTAGAGATCTTTCTGACCTGTTAGAGCTATGGTTACTGGGGACTTCAGTCAGCTATTTTTTCTTGGGGGATTCTGGAAACCAGATCCCAGCTGTGTCAATATATTACTGTAAACGTGCAGTAAAAGACTTCTAAGTAGCGAACACTAGAAGTGTTTAGATGAGATAAATGTTTCCTTCTAGTAAGAAAGTGATTATACTTAGGTATCTTCCTCGAAGCAGTTTTCTTAGTATAAGAATAATACATTTGAAGAAAGCTCAAAATAGCACTTTGTTGAAGAGTGTTTTCTTACAAAGCCAAAAGTTCACTTCTCCATGTTAAGTTCACGTGGCAATTACATCCCTGCATCTGCCAGCATGAAGATCTATGCAAAACCTCCGGATGGTTCAATCAATCAAGAATTTTCCCCAATTTGACTCATTTTAACACTTTCATGTGTTGAAGCTTCAGTTTGTTTCAGTCTCACCATGGTATACGCATGATAGTTCAAGTGCTTATGAAAATGACTGTGAAATTGTAATGGAAATGTTATGTTTTTGTGATTTCTCTCTTTGTGCCATGCTTGCATTGCATATGGCTCTTAAGACACTATTGGTGGCACTGCTGTGTAGTTGTGCAAGTCAACTTGTTTTTGGATGAGTTCTTGCTGCTGAGCATTGACTGGCAGTCATCTGAGAGCAGCTAGCTAGCTGTGTAGGTACAGAATAAGCTATAGGATAAAGGTCAAATACTGGCAGTTGGGGAAATGCTGATACGACCATGTGATAATCTATAAATGAAACTGCACAAAGTGGGAGGAATGACTACGTTGGTTGTTCCAGTACAGGAATTGTTTAAGGAAAATGACCCGAAAGCTCTTGTTGTGAGCTGACTTGCAGCCATAGATCAGTTCAGACTTTGGCCTGTGTACAAGCACTGAGGGATGCTGGTCCATAATGGTGATATGCTTATTGAGTTGTCATTTATTGAATCTGTGCAATATCTGATACGCTGTAGCTCTTACAAGTAGGTGAGTTTATCCTTGTAGTTCTTGAAGGGGGTGATGGCTGTAGTCGGGGCTCTGCGCTGGCAGCTGTGCTGTTAACAAACCACTCTCTCTGCATGGGACTTCTGTGGCTGCTGGAGCTTCTCAAGAGCTTAAGAGGCATCGAGAAACCCGGACAGGCTTCATAGCCTGTTCCTAGATCTCTGGTTTAACTGCTGCCATGAATGGGATAATAAAATCCAATTCACGCATTCTTTTTATTCTTCTGCCTTTTTAGGAGCACTTGATCAATTTGACCAGGAAAAGAAAAGATGATGACTGACAATATAATTATCCTCCTTTGAAACCTCAAAAAAAAAAAAATGATTAACATTATTCTATTACTTAATTTGTGCTTAATATTTGTTGATTGGTTTAAAAATAAAAATTGGAGTGGTGGATGGATTTGGATGGATTGGAGAATCAAAATTCTAATTTATGGTTTTATTTTGTTTTTAACTTTGAATAATCTTTCTTTGCATGATACTTCAGCAAAAGTAGCCTAAGCCTTTTTCCTTCGTGACATTTTTGTAGATGCTTAGAAATATCTAAAGAGTTTTCAAATTTCTATTAAATATAAGTTATCCATATAACGTTAGGTATAATTATCTCAGTAAATTATGGAGGTTTCTACATAACTATATAGTAATTCTTATTTAGTGAATTACTATTCTGTCTTTTGATTTATAAATTCACTACCACTGCAGCAAAATACCCATGATGTACACTGAAACAACCTTATCCACATCTGTAAAAGTTCTTATGTGTTAAGAATAAAATTCAACACTTAAATTTAAATTGAATATTTTAATCTTTATAAGACAGAGTTACTTATCCTGCTCTTGCTTACTGATGTTCACAGGATTTTGGTTTGGGCTCTTTCTAACTTTACTGTGAACTTGACCACTGTGATATTTTACGCTAACCATGGGTGATGAAGTGATTGATGCAATGTTCTCTGGGATAGCAGACAGCTCTCTTTTCTTAACTGTCTAGGACCTGCCATTGAGCTTGAAAAAGTAAAACCAGAAACAATTGAGCCTGAACCTGAGGTACAGAAGACCTTCAGTGAGGAAGCAAATACATCAACGTATTTTCCTGCCCCTGTTCCAGTAATGGACAAGTATATTCTCGAGAATGGAAAGGTATTTTAAATTAAATTAAATGTGGCATGAATAGTTTGTAAATGTCCTTCAGGTGTTTTTTTTCTTGTGGAGTTTTCATAATCCTGGGGATTGTGCATGATACCAGCTTATACAAACTTCCCTTGTTTTTGCAAAGGTGTGCTGTTAATGCTGAGGAAAATGATGGAATTATGCAAATGTGAACAGCACTGAAAATTATGCTCAGTGTTGAAAGCATAGAATGCTGTATAACACAAGGAATAAAATTAATGTGCATGCATGGAGTATTCAGTTGGTGACATACATAAATCCACTGAATATGCAGCAGTCAGTGACGCACATTATAAAGTTACATTAGTCTGTTTAACAACAATACCTTTTTTCTTAGAAGGTCTTTAATATTTTTAGTGTGCTATACTCATATTGCAGAGAAACCTTCATGCTTTGGTTGGAGTCAGCAGATAATTATGAACCCTGGAATGAAAATGGGCTCCCCTGAATATGGTAGGGGCGTTGCCTTTGAGATGAGCTGAGGTAGTTCTGCTTTCCAGATGTTTTTATGAAGTTGGTGAAATGCAGTCTAGCTGCAGTATGCCAGCACCTGATGATAGTTTTTCAGACTCCAGTATGTTTAATCCATTGTCTGCTTATCCACAGAGGCCTGCTTTTATAGCTGTTGCCATTATGATTAAATTAACGTGATATTTCTTTTACAAAACCATATGTCCTTAAGCATTGCCTGTGCAGATCCATTCTCTTAGGATATGTATGCATTCAGTTCCACAATCTGAGAACCCTTTAGGAGGAAGTGTCCATTTCAGCCTTCACATGGAGTACAATTTAGTAATGGAATAACATCACATGCTACGTTATCAGATCTGTGTTACAACATTGACTGCTAAAGTGCCTGTCTTTCTTAAAGATGATTCAACATAATTGTCGAGGACAAAACGTATGTGAAAAATGGTGTAATTTTGGCAGTTTGACTGTTATTTTCTTCAGGTAGCTTTTCTTGCCTAATACACGTATTTAACATGTGTCATTTGCTTTTTTTTTTTTTTTTTGTACGTGCATATTATTGGCAATGAAAACTTACAGCATATTAGTGTGACAGTTTAGTTTACTTTTTCTCTCTGTAAGGTTTGCAAGGTAGGGTATGTCCTTTAGTATTTGTATGCAACTTTTTCTGCACCTTTATTCCATCTGCCAGCCTCTTGGCACTTGCAAGTTTTCTGTCTTTACAGATCTCTTACTTCATTTTATTTTTTGTATTTTTGGAGTATTTTTAATTTTTTCTTATTTTTGGGGGTGCTTCAGCCAGTTCAGATGCCAGAAATATAAACTAGTAATTTATTTACTGTTGGATAGCATTTTTTTTCCCCATTTTCCTGATTTGTGTCCTTTTCTTTTTTTTTTTTTCTTTCCAGTATTTCTGTATTGATGTACATTTCTAGAGTAGTGGGAAATACTTTTTTAGAAATCTTACCCCTTTGTGGCATTGTGTTTGATCTTAGCAGGGTTCTTTCCATGCAGATAAATCTCTCTCCTCCAGAGGGACAGCAGAGTTACTGAACAAGACCCTGTGGCGTTCATTGGAGAGGGGGAAAAAAAGTCCATCTTCTGAGATACATTTTAAATATATTGCACTTGTTAGCACAGTTACGATGGTGAGCGTTGCTTTGAATTTGCTGCTCTTCTTGTTGCACTGGGCTTAAATGTTGATCCTGCTGTTGCTGAAGTCAGGGGCAAAGTTCCCATTGATTTCATCAAGCCAAGGGACTGGCCCATGGGGCACCTCTTCCAGCAAGAAGGCAGTGAATTCTGAATTGATACAGTAAGCTTCCCATGACTTTGGGAGTAATAGGAAACAGTACCAAGCCTGTTCTACAGAGAGGTAAACTGAGACGTGGACAGATTAAATTTCTTGCTGTGACACTGCTAGAAATAGAAAAAGAAAGACATAAGATTTCTGTGGCTGTGGCTGTCTGTCACGTCATTCCTGTTACCATAGGGGTTTCATATCAGGAATCATTATTTTTTAATAAATGAAAGACGTTCAAAGAAGAAGTGATCTGTCAGAACCATAAATATAAAAAATATTTGCTGTAACTTTATGTTTTATTTCAAATAACTTAAAATTAATGAACAAATAAAAGATGAAACAATTTCTAGCAGGAAGGAATCCGATTTTTGATCAAATAGGGGACACTCTCTAGAACTTAGTTAATATAGCAACCCAAAATCTCACATAGCGACATTCCATATCTCAGTTATAAGTAGCTGTTGTGTTCATTTTTACTGGTAACTTTTTGTGATTAAAACAAAAATAGCCGATTTATACCTGTAGAGTGACTTTCCTGTGCACAGGCTGCTCACTCTGAATGAAGGTGTCTCACAAAACATATACAAAGCACAACAAAACTTTGAATTATCTCAAAGAATTACAAAGAATCTCAACAACAGCGAATGAAAGAAGGAAAAGGTGTTCATGTTGTGCTTATTACTAGTTCCATTTCTGTCTATTATGAAATGTAAATAAAATGTGGACTTATGAAAAGCTTCTTAGAATCCTCTTAGTATAGCAATTCCTCCAGTAGAGGCAGCTTGCCTTATGGTTTTATACTTCTTTTTTTTTTTTCTTTTCTTTTTTACCAAGTAGCTGGTAGCCAAACCATTCTATTTTCCTGTTTAAGGTTTTATACAAGTACTTACTCTTGAAAGATGCTGTAATAAAATATTTCTTCAGGCTATAGCCCACAATAATAATTAAGGCAGGCTTCCTTTTAAAGGAAAATGGAAGTTTGCTTGAATTTGCTTGAATATGGGCTGTAAAATTATGGCTATATAAAATTTTACAGTAGCTTTGTCCAATGTTCAGTGAATTTAATGGGACTTATGTGATATTCTTCAGATCCATATGGGTAACAGACACAGTTTATGTAACACCATATGAAAGAAGTAAAAATCTGAAAAACTAAGAAGAAAACAGCTAAGCCCAACAAATTCTCCTAATAAAGGAGAGAGTTATGTTCACAGGATTATTTTTTTTTAATGATGAGGAGGCAGTAAGCTTTATTAAGGTTTTCGTGTTACAGAGAGAGCCTCCACTTAATCAGATTTTATGAAACCTGAATTTTGGATGTAACAGTCTGGTCGATACATATTTTTGGTATTTTCCACTTTTACATTATTTTCTGAAAGCAAATTCTATCTTGTTTTCCAGTGCAGCGAGTTCTATCAGTGATTGGAATAGCTCGGTCATGCACTGCCCTATCATGGGTACTGAGCAAGTGCGGGCCCAGCAGGGTGAAGTTAATCAGCATGTGAACAAGGCTTTCTGTGTGCAGAGGCTTTACAGGTGTCTGCAGTGCATTCCAGGGATCAGGAGCATAGACAGATGCAGGACAAATATTAACTGTGGTTCTGCTGCCCAGGGCCAGCATTTGGATCCAGTTGGATTTACTAGTTGCACTTGTGTCAGATCCCTGCTGATTATGGTAGAGTCATTTTCCTTGCTGTTGCTTGACAGAGCCTGGTTATCAGGGGGCTTATCAGCTCAAATGTGCACAGTGCCAGCCTAAGGACGGTGCTCAAGTTCTTGTCCTGCATTTGTCTTAAGTCTGAAGCACTGAGAACATTTAGGAAGGGATGCTGGGTAGCCCTGTGGGAGTCAGCCCAGCATATTCAGCACTGAGCAAGACTACGAAGCACAACGACACTTAAGCAGATTTGTGTTGGAGACTATAGTGGCTTTATGCTGCATTTCTCAGTACCTGCATTATCATCCCTTTTTACTACTCTAATGCAATATCTCTACTCCCTGTATCTGGATAATGGAAAGTTTATGATGTTGCAGCAGTGGGTCATTGCCTTACCACAAAGCAGTATTTACCTGGATAGACTGTTCGGGCTAAGTAGACTTTATTATTATAGAGTTTGATTTCTACAGCACTTATGAAGTTTCTTGGCTTATGCTGAAATTGGAACTCTCAAAATCACTTTTGCTCATCAAGTTACTTTAAACAATCAAGCTCAGTCTGGCCAGCAGGAGCAGGATATGGTTTAGGAGGTATTCCCTTCTCTGATACCTCCCTTCTCTACTGCTCCAGGTCTTTTTCAGCCAAAGGGAAAGGGAAGTTTTCATGTGAAAGAAAATGTTTTATTTTGCTCCTAAATTAGGCTGGTGCTTGGTTTATATGCTGTGCATACTTTTATAATAATACTGGATATATTTCCTGTTTCCTTCTTCTATCTCTATTCCTAACCGTAGTCTTGGGAGGTAGGCTATGGGTGGGCAGAAATCAAATTTAAAAGGTAGGGTAAGAAGAATTGAGGAAAAGAAGAGTCCCCACAAAGCTGGAGAAGTTTCAGTATTAGGCAAAATGGATTTTTTTCAACCCTAATTACTGTTATTATAGTACCTAATATTAATGTTCAAACAGCACTTGGAGACTGTTGTGTGCTACGTACCATAGATAAGCTGTTATTATTACTACCTTCTAGGTCCATCTTGGCAGTGGAATTTGGGTAGATGAGGAGAAATGGCACCAGCTGCAAGTAACACAAGGAGATTCAAAGTATACAAAAAATCTAGCGGTTATGATTTGGGGAACAGATGTTCTCAAGAACAGAAGTGTCACAGGAGTTGCAACCAAAAAAAAGAAAGATGCCGTTCCCAAGCCACCTCTCTCACCTCACAAATTAAGCATTGTCAGAGGTAGGTTATTTGAAAACTTTTGCTTCCTGCTTTGAAGTTTAACCATTAATCACTGAGTTGAAAGATGCTTCTTCTCAGCTCATGTAAAATTAACTGATTAAAAACTGTAATTAAAATTGCTATTGCATTGTTAATGCATACATATCCAGGAAAAATCAGATACATTGCAATAGCTGTGCACAGCGCAGTCCTTCACAGTCGAAGAGTTGTATGTTGACTTCAGTAAGGTTCTAGAAGATCATCATTCTGAACCACTTCCAGGACAGGACTCTTAAGCTTGGAGAATACCACATGATTCTGGAATTTGTTTGTAACGTAACAATCTTTCTAAATGCACTTATTGCTTTTAACAAGCCTGAGAGTAGCTTTACCACATTCTTCCATCCAGAATGTAACCAACTCTGACATGAGGCACAGAAACAGTTATAGCTGTCTGTAAAAATATGCATGCCTTCAGAGCTGAGAAATAATAGTTTTACCCTTTTAAGTGGAGAAAATGTAAATAGTAAAAATTAAATGTTGCACTTGAATTGGAATTTGAACAGGAGGTGTAAATCATTGGCAGGAAAAAATTGCAGTGACACTTTCAGTAACTGCAAGCCAGAGTCTATGCATTTAGTACTTGGAGATAGAGCAGGCCTTCTCCTTTATTTAAAATGAATAGTGAATTTCAGTCCCTTTGTATCATCATGCTTGTGTTTCGCATTCATTTCTGTCTCTCTTGGTATTTCTTCTTTTTAAGTTACAACTGAGGCAGTTCCTTGTGGAATACCTAGCAAAATTGGATTTTGGTTTTGTGTCCAGACTAAATTGCAGTAGGGCTGAAAGCAATCTCCCTATTAAAGTTTCTTCTGCAATTTGATTGAGCTTCGTTATTCTGTATTTCCTGTTCTTAGCCACTGTGTGCTCTTAACTGTGAACTGTCTTATGAGCGGTTGTAATGTGCCTTGCAAGTACCACTTTTTGGAACTAAGAAATACTATTCCTCTTTGAGTGTGTGCGTGTCTGTGTCTTTGTGTTGTGGGGAAAAGTTGGAAGCTGGTATTCCCGCTGTTGCCTTTCTTATTCCATAAGAAATGACTAAAAGATATTTTGTTTTTTGGTTTTTTTTTTTTTTTTTTTTTTCATTAACTTATCTTGAGAATAAATATAGAAATGCAAGCTGTTCCATACCGATTTTCCACTTCTGACCGGGACTTTTTGGTACAATCCTAACATACAGTGATGACATACTGACTGCGTAAGGAGTCCACTCTGTGGCTTGTCTGCTCCTAAAAAAGAATTAGTTGCCCAGTTTACAGATGTGCAAACCTGCAGTAAAAAGGGATTATTGTTCATTGCAGTGAGCCTTCTAGTTTCTTAGCTGAAGGCTGTTGCTTCTCATTGCTGCTGGCAAGGTTACTTATGTGAGAATTTGCTCTTCTGCTTCAGTCAGGGCCAGTCTGTGTTGCTTACACTGTTTAAATGATAACTTTCTCCTAACTTGTTTTGATTAGTGATTTTGGAAGTGCACTCTGACAGATAAATGGTGAGAGGCAGATTGAGCTCTTCCTTTTGTGCTCTTCCTTAACTTCATGCTCCCCAGCAATTCAGCTCTTCCCCATCTCCTCAGTTTTCTGTGTTTTTTGTCAAACTTTGGCTTCCTGCCTCCACCATCACTTGAATTCTACTGTTTACTCACGGATTTTCCATGTTTTTCTTTCCAGTGTTTCCTTCACCTTGTCTGTAACTCTTTTTTTGTTGGTCTAGAGACTGCACGATTTTCTCTTCAGCCACTTAAACTGCATGGCCAATACTTTCAGGTGGCAGCAGGCAGTGCATAAACATGTTTTTCCACATTTCCGTGTCCTTTTCATTTGTGTTAATATTCGAGATCTTGCCCCATTAAATTAACAGTGACTCCCAGAAAACTGGAAATATGAGGAATTGTTATGTAATGGAGAAATAGAGAAGACAAAAAAAAGAAGAGTAACAGTTGGACAAATGCAGGAATGCAGGGAAGGTAGTTGGCCACTGGCTTTGTTCATGTATCACAGAAAGATATAAAGTTCCTTGTTAGACTTCAGTTTGAGTAGACCTTTGAGTTCAGGTCTACCTGACTCTTTGCTTATGTCAGAAATAAGAAGGTATGTATACTTCTCTAAAGTCAAAAGGCAAAGAAGCAGCAGAACCCTCGGATCAATTTTTGGAGCCCCTGAGCCACCATCTAAACTACTAAACTACTGTTTCTGCAGCCTCTCAGAAATGGAAGAGAAAGGAGATGAAGAACTGTGACAATCCATAGTCATGGATTGCCTGGGTCATACTGACTTTAAGAACTAAAGCTGATGTATTAGTTGTATCAAGTAATTCTTTTTTGTGGCTGTAGCCGGTGTTGTACTGGAAGTTCACCATACTAGGTGTATCTGCTGCAACCTTTTCGGCCACATTTATGAGGTTGCAGCAACACAAGTTTGTCCTGTAAGCGTGCTGGGTTTCTTTGGGTTCTCAGTGAAATGCCTCTTCCTAGGCGTCATCTTCAAATCATAGTTTCCTTATGATTGGCATTTCAGCTATTAGGTTTCATGCTGGTTAATTCTATTTTATATTCAGTGTATATCTTACAACTTCAAATTCGTATTGTTTTGGATGCTCTCATCATTCTGTGGACACAGAGTAGTATATTTAAAATGGATGTCTGAGTAACAAACAGCATTAGCTCTTAATGAGTCTGGTATCTCAGGCTTCTTTAAAAATTTTCTACTGTGTGGTATGTAACAAAGAAATTATTAAAAGTATGATGCATGAGCACTGCTATAAACCTTGTTAACATGAAATAGCCTTTTATAAAACTTCTGAGAGGTTTCAAAGTGAACTACAAAGCATGCATAGTACTTAATTTTCATAACTTTTTAATGTAATGCATTATAAATGCTATAAACCACGTTAATTAAGTGATAATCTCTATGGCTTTCTGTATATAAAGCAATAAACGGACACTGGAATAGGCAAAGCAGAGCTGAGTTTGTTTAATCAGTCTGGGAAGCTGTTTATTGCTAGTAGCCTACTCAACAAAACACATTGTTCAGGTTATGAAAACAAAAAGAAAAGCTTGCCTGTGTCTAAGGAGTTGGGTGTGTTGTGTCAGTTTCAGTAACTTGTGCTGAGTCCTGGTACTGAACTGCCAACACCATAAACAGGGTTGTCTCTACTCTCGTTGTCTTCATTGCTTTGCAGTTATTACTGTTGCTTGCTTTCTGTGTAACAGTTGAGAACACGAAATGCGTTGTGCAAACCTGTGAGAACATAGCTCTTTCCCTGGCTAATCTACTAATAAAAGCAAAGTATGCCCCAAGGCAGGGCACACCATGAAGGTGCAGATGCTAATGTATGATGTACAGATTTTAAAAAATAATAATAATAATTAAAAGATCAATGGATGCCTTATCCTACTGGTTACTGCTTCTCTTTCTAACCATTATAATTTACTGAATGTTTTGAAGATGCGATGATAGAAGTGACAGGAAACTGTAAATAACAGTTGTGAAACCATTCATGTGAGAGAAGATACGAAATCTACTCTGGAGATACGAAAAAATACCAGAGTTAGGTGGGCAAGACTGACAAGGAAGGTTGGAATTAGCCCTGTTTCTGTATAGAAAGCCTCTTAATGCTGTCGTGGTGTAACTAGAAGGTTGTCATGCCAAAGATTCAATCCTGGTGAAAAAAATCTTTAACAAAATACCCAGTGAATCAATGAGAGCTTCTGTTGTTTTGCAACAGATACTCTATGGTGATGTCTCTTGAGCAGTTAGCCCCAAACAGGGCTATATTCTCTTCTAAAAATAGACTAATGACGCTTTCCTTTTTTTTTCTTTTCTTTTCTCCCCAGAATGTTTGTATGATAGAATAGCACAAGAAACTGTGGACGAAACTGAAATTGCACAGAGACTCTCCAAAGTCAACAAGTACATCTGTGAAAAAATCATGGATATCAATAAGTCATGTAAAAATGAAGAAAGGAGGGAAAGTGCAAAGTTCAATTTGCAATAAATTTTGGATTTTTAATAAAATATTAGTGTTTTACATAAGTGTCGTTTTTTATTATTACTTGTGTGGCATTTTTGCTGATGGGAGAAGCTGCCCTGAGACGTTACTTTCATTCTATAATGGATTCATTTTTTGAGCCGTTCTGTCAGAAAGCCTTACGATAGTGCAGTCTGTTTTTAAGTCATGTCATATCAATTGTAAGTCCATTCACAATGAAGCAGTGAATTTTCAGAGGTTTTCCAACCAGTTGCAGTGGGATACCCACACTTCTGTATATAGGCTGTAATCCTACAAACACAAACCCATCTTGCACATATTTTGTTTTATTGGAGTTAGTGCATCTAGGCTGCAGGAAAAATCTGTTCAAAAGGAAGAACTCCATAAAATTCACTTTGCTATAGAAAAGGATCTTATTGTATTTTACAACGTGTTTTTCTGAACTGAAATTTTAATCGCTTGTTTTTATAAATATTTGGTCAAAAACAGAGGAAGAATGCTTCTTTCTCACTTCATATCACGTAGTCGGATCACTACTGCCAATGTAATTTAAAAAAAAAAATCCAAAGTTGTAAAATCATGGTAATTTATTTTTTAAAAATATGTAAATATATACTCATATATATATATGTATATATATATAAAAGCCGTTCTTTTTCAGGAACCAAGGAGACTTTCAGATTTCTGGTTTTGGTACAAAGCTCTCAAGTATGTCCATGTTATTGTTCTTGATACAACATTTGTATTTTCAGAAGATTTTTTAAGTGGCTACACTATGGCAAGATTCTGTATAATAGAAAATCTAATGCCATTTCCCTGTGAGTCTGTAATTTAACCAAGTTATTTTAGCACAAATTTGAATTAGAAATAAATATACATTTTTAACCCTGAAGTTAGTCTTGCAACGCAAAGATATGAGATGTAATTTGTTGTGTGTCTGAATTATATCTTGCTGTCTGTAACTGGAAGAAAATAGCCTTAATTCTCGTTTCGTGAAGGATGAAACATTTTTTGAGCATAAGATAACTTAGGACCTGTACCGATCAGTCTTGAGGATATGTCATATTTGTGATGTTAGTTAACCATGATTACCTGCCTTTCAGCTTGTCTGTTCTGAGTGTCACCATTTGGTTCTTTTCCACCATGGCAACTTTCCTGATGTAAATTTGAGACATGTCATCTCTTCTCATCCTCCTTTAGCACCAGCAGACCATGACGTGGAGCCTGTTGCAGTGTCCTGTGTGCACAGATAATGAGTGAGGGGCAATGTCAGGATTCCTTCTAGAGCTGGGATAGAGGGAAGGGATGGGGCATGCAGTGTGCTGGAGGTGAGATGGGGGAAATGTCACTTTGTCTGTTTCTGTAGGCCACGTGTGCTTAAACAGTGTCTTAATTTAGGGCATAAGTATTTGGTTTTTGCTTTCCAAGGTACAATTTTGTGATTGATTTAAGCCAATCTGAGTATGTCATGCTGCCAAAAGAGTACTTTCTCTGTCCATAACTCTGCATTCCAACCTCTTCTTCCCTTAAACCAGAACAAGTCTGTCAGATCCCACCAATTTCCAAATCTCTTTTCATAGGGGCTGGTACCTCTAGGATGGAGCTGGGGAGAATTTGTAGCAAGGGCAAGAGAAAAAGTGTCTTTTTACGGTGGTTAATGCTTAGTCTAAAATTGCTTTTACCAGCCTTGCTTATCTCCTGTTAATCTCAAAGTGTTCTTAGGTAGTGTTTAATGAAGTGCATAAATGTTTATGCTTCCTAATTTGGGATGCTAAATAGCAAATTAGTGTTTATAATGTCAGTGCATGTATCCTTTTATTAATTAAGGAACAGAATAGAAGAAACACTTAAACGTCAAGCTTCCACTTTTCAAGCAGACTTGTGGTTGTACAATTTTTTTTTTTAAGTGATACTAAGAAAATCCACTCATTTGGGGGGAAAATGTCCACAATTTCCTCAGTCTTTTATGGCTTTAGTACTAATGTGTTCTCATTGTAGCAACTCCAATGAGGAGATCATGCTACGTTTCTTAGAAGATAAGTCTATTTGAGACAGCACTTTCTGAAACCTGGGAAAAGTAGATTAAAATTTAATTAGAGTAAGGAGTCTAGCTGCCCCTAAAATGCAAAGATTCTATCTTTAAAATCAGCATCAATCTTTCTCATCTTTCTTCTTGACAGACTTGTCCCATCAGGTGTTAATGCTGTAGAAGAATTCCCACGTACTCTATTGGGAAAGGTATCTGGGAAGTCTTTGTATATTTCTTCTGAAGTTTCTTCCACCCTAGGTCCAGCAGGCAATTTTTAGAAGAGTTGAACAGGAGTGTGTTAGGGTAACACAGAAAGGTTCACTTTCCCACATCAAGAAGTGTTGTGGAGGCTAATTGCTTCGGACTGGGCAACTGGCATTTAGCGTGAGCACTGCTTGGAGTTAAAGTAAAGGAACAGGTGCTAAAGATAATATGCTCATTTGTTGTGTTTTAAATCACGTTTGTATTTCTGGAAATTAGCTTTTGCTAATCATGAGCCAGTTTTTCATTCACTGTAGTTATAAAGCAGTTTGTGGAGATCTCTGTAATGGTTAGCAGGTGTGTATGAATAACATCTTTGTACTTCAGTTTGGCCCTCTTTTCCCTCCCCATGAACCCATACAAAAACCATAGAAGCCTTTATCAGTGTCTCTGTTTCAAGTAAGGAAGTAGGGTTTGGTTGTCATTTGTTCCACAATTACCCAAGAAAAAAACAGATGTTTTAAGAGGGTGTGCTTTTCTGAATTGAAATATCGATTGATAAATTAGCTGTGAATTTAATGTCGCTATTTTATTCTGCCTTTCTGACAAATGTTGTTCTTATTGGTACATTAATTCTTTGGGAATTGTGTCTGCTTGTACACCGTTTTGCTTTGCTCATAGGGCATCTGCTGGGAATCTACTAGGAAACATTATGCCACAGCAGTGCCTACTAACTTTTTATTTCATGTGAAACAGGGCTGAATTGTGGCATAACATGAAAGAGGATTTCTCTTGCCCTGTAATACTCCTGGTTCATCATTCTTAGGTTTGTGCTGTGTTATTGCTTCATGCTGTAAACCTGAATTTGTAAGCATCAGGAAAACACAGACTTAAGAGTAAGTGACTTCTGTCCTGATCAGTGCATGCTGCTTCCTTCTTTTTTCATCAAAATAGAAAGAAGATATTACTGTTCTATGAATGATCTGAGTCCTTTGTTGCCACACAGTGTTGCTGCAATTTGTAATATGTATATTCATGACCTGATCCATATTAAAAAGCCTCTGTCACTCCTGCAAGGAAGCTGGACTAGAGTTAAAAATGGCTTGATTTTCCATTAATGATTTTATAAGGGAAATGAGCTACTATATTAAAGGGAAGAATCCTAACAGAGATTTTAATACCTTGGTCAAGATGCCTACCCACTCAATAAAAAAGAAAGCTAGTATTTGTTAAAGAGAGAAGTCATCCTGTTTGGCTGTGCGAAGGGTCTGGATTTAGTGATGCTTCGTAGAGGTAGAAGCGCAACTGTGGATTGTTTGGATTTTTATTTTTTAAACACATCCAGACTAACGTTCTTATTTATTTAGTCCTGTCGAATTTCAGCTATCAGCAGGAGGAATTTGAGATTGCACGTGGGTAGCTGTTGAGCATGGCTGTCAGATCAGGCACGATCTCCCTGCGGGAGGTGACTTCTGCGTGCCGTACCTTTGATGTCGTATCTGATAGATCGCTGCGCTGCGGCTTTGTTGTCTTAAGTGTAGATTATTGTTCTCTTGGAAGTTTTAAGTAGCAATAAATTGAACTTTATTTGGTTTTAGTGAAATTGCAGAGATAATTCAGCTTCACGCTTCCTGAATTTGTAGACTTTAAAAAACTAAAGCTGAGTGCAGTTCATTGTTAAAATAATACTATCTTGATGCAAAACCTCAAAGGAATGAGAGCGTTTGGAATTAGGACAGCTTATTAGCTGTAGCCTGGCTGTGTGCTAACCTCATTCGTGTCGCTTGAGAGCCCCAAACTTGGCTGGTTTCTGGAAGAGAAGGCAAGGTTGTGTCATACGGACACAGGAGTGATGCTGGGGATTATATTCCAGTGTTCCATCTTTTGGTATGAGAACTTTCAGGAAGACATAAAGATGAAATTTCTGCTTCCTCAAAATGAGGTGGTAGTTTTCTTGAAAATATTTGTCGTTAAGTGCATGCCTTTAGTCCTGGATTGATGAAGTCATAACATCAATTGCTTTCACTTTATTGATGTCATTTTTTTCATCGTAACAGTGTGGGATGGTGAAGTGATTCATAGAACACTGGGGCAATAAAAATGCTATGAAGTACAATTATTGCATGTTTCATGCTCAGTAGCTAATTTTTAATTTCACCATCTTGGACACTTTTTCATCCCCTCAGGCTTCCTAAATAGGAAATGAGAATCATTTGGACTTGGAAAACAGGAACAGTAATTCAAAAAGGAATTAATTTACTTGACTGTTCATTTGCTTTACTTTTGCAATTATTTCCACTGTTGCGTTTGAACAATAACTTTCTCTCTCTGCATCAGATACCACTTGTTCAGTCCTGTAGGGAAATAACAGTTCCGCAGTTGTGACATCAGTTGTTGATCCAAAAGTTGAAAATACCTCACTTATGACGTTAGAAGTTGCATTAATGGCAGGGCCAATGCAGAGGTAAAAGCAACTCTGGGAGGAGAGGAAGAAGCTGAGCCTTAAAGGATTTTTTTTTCTCTGCTGCCTGATAAGTAGACATCTTCTTTCTGTGAAAGGAATTGTTTCCTCCCCATTTTGCAGCACAGCAACTTGAGTTGATAATAAAACCTAAAAGGAAGTAAACTCCTTGTTAGTATTTACACCTATTTTTAATGAATCGGGCTTACCTACTTCAATATGAATTTTTTTTCTTTAGTGACTTGGAATTTCTGAGTCACAGAAAATTTACTGAACACCTAAAAGATGCTTTCATTATAGCACAAGAATTGCAAAAAGCTCTGTGAAACGTAAGATAAGAAACTATGCTTGCTGGGGCTTGCATATCCTT
Organism: Lagopus leucura; assembly: GCF_019238085.1. NCBI lineage: Eukaryota > Metazoa > Chordata > Aves > Galliformes > Phasianidae > Lagopus > Lagopus leucura. The sequence continues at coordinate 22,241,859 of NW_024962266.1, read as the reverse complement.
TACAGTCATCATGAGCTTTCTTACTTTTGAGATGGAGAAAACATCCCAAAAGTCCCACTTTCCTGAGATAGACTAATTATCAGAAGAATTGGCTGCGAAAACCCTTTGGTACAGTCAGAATGAACCTGCACTGGGATAACAGCACAGGGAACATGCCTTGATATGGCCATATCACACTGCCACATGGCACACAGAGGGATGAAAGCCATAACATGAGAGCGTTTCATAGTCTTTCCTTTATAGTTGAATATATCTTTAAATAATTCCCAAATATTTAGTAAGAAATAATCTTACTAAATTGCAGCATAGTTAAATTATAACTTGTATTTTCACATGTTTTCAATTTTTCTTGTATTAACTGAATAGAAGTTTAATGGGACACACCTTTCTTGATGTTTAATTTGAGACATCAGCCCTCTGGTAATTGAAAATAGTTCACTGGACTTTTTGAATCTGTGAACCACACATGCCAAATTCTCCCCTTTCCATACAGAGTCATCTGCAGGTTTTATGGGAGTTCCTTTTAAAAAGTAATTCTCAAAGTAATTAGGCCTGCATTACATGTGGATGGGCAAAGCATCAACCTCTAACTAGCTTTGCATTTCCATTTTTTAAAGTGCCTTTAATTATGAAATGCAAAAAACAAACAAACAAACAAAAAACCCAAAACTTTTGAAATTTCGCATTTTTACTGAATTGTTTGTCAATGTGCTTTGGCACTTGCTGGTTCTTTGCAATTCCAAGAATGCTTTAATTCTTCCAGACCAGTGTATACTCACTTAAGTTCTCCATTTCACTGCATATTCTGACAGGAAGAAGCAATCAGGGATGTAGGAATTTGGGACTAAGCAGAGGTGAAGGCTGTAGCATCTGTGCTTTGGAGCGCAGTGCAAGGAGTTGCCCTCCTTTCTGGAGTAAGGTCAGACAATTGATGGGATGGCTGTTCTGCAGGTACATAGGGAAGATTATTTATCACAGCATTGGTAAATATGTACAAATTCCACTCTGTGGCTTTCCTAAATTTAAAATGAAATGGATTCCCTCTAGCAGGACCCATGGCTGGTGGAACAGGGCACCTTGCAGCAGGTTGTGCTTTGCACCTTCCCACAGAGAATTAATACACGTGGTTTAGGTGAAGTCAGCAGCCAAAGAGCAAAATCTCAAGCAGATTGACTGGCGTTTAAGGTTACAATCAGTGAGAATTTTCATTAATTATAAAAGTTCAATCACTTGCATACCAGGAATTTAACCTTTAACAAGTAGAGTAATCAGCCTTTCTCTTCTGCAGTCAGGACCTCTGTCTTACGCAGTTATGTAGCTGTATGTGTACAGATGTAATATACTCTGTACATTACTCTGTATAACTCTGTGCCATGTGTAGTGGAAATGCTGAGTTACAGCTTGAAGCAGTGATTGAGGACCTGGTGAGAAGGCAGGGCCAACACAGGTGCATGTAATGTGCCTGAGTGACCAAAGGGGTGGAGCCAGGATACATCCCAGACCTCATTTAAGTGTTGACAGAGGAGGTGGGGGTGTCTTGCTGGCCATTCCTGTGCACCTGTGGCCTTCGGAAGGTAAGCAGTTTCTTTGCTTTGTTTCTGTTCCTGCAACTGTTGTGTTTGTGCAAGTCCTCACTTTCTGTAGCCTGGGTCTTTGCTACTTTGTCATTACTTTCCATCCTGTTGCAGAGTACACAATTGCATAAATTGATAGTTTTCTGATGTTGGCCAGTCCTGTCTGTTTCCTGGGTGTTTCTTTTCTGTTACTTTTGCAAGGGGGAGATGGTCTGAAGCCCTTGCCTTAAAAGGAAGGGGTCAGAAGCACCTCGCAATCCATGCCTTGCAGGGTTTTGAAGTGAAATACCTACTTGCTGTTTTTGGAGATAAATTACACAGAGCTAGAGCCTTTCCTTGAAAGATCCGGTGTTCTTCCTGTTGCTGTAAGGCACACTTTGCAGTTCAGGGGCTAAATGTAGCAGCGTTTTCTTTTTCTTGCTGTGCTGAAGCAGATCTTGTATGTAACAAAGAATATTTTACTCTTATATGGAGACCTCAAAGTTGCAAGATGGAATTTCCTGTAAATACAAGCTTTCATCAGTATTTGAAATTGTTCCTTAAAACAGAGTTTTCCCTGGTTCTTTTTCATAGACATGGATAGCCTGCAAGCTTCTCACCTAACTGCAGTACTTCAGCTTGGATTGTCATTTCCGTGCTATGAGCAATGGAAAGCATTTTGCACTTTGGCAGATTATACTGATTTATGACTTTAAATTGCCTTATGGTACTCCCTTTTCCCATTTACTGTACAAAAAGCAGCCACCTGTTGACCTCAGGAAGCAAGACCTATTTGAGGATTCTGTGACCAAAGCAGAGTTGTTGAGAATGTCCCTCTTAGCTGTTGAGTTCTGTTCCATGTGCTGCGTGGAAGCAGTGTGGCAGTGGTCTGGCTGCTTGGTGGGCCATTCAATGGAGCAGTGTGGTCCCCACCAGAAAACTTCACTCTTTTCCTTCAGAGAGAAGCATTTGCTGGGCTGCAGCATGCTGCTTAGGGCAAGAAGCAGCCTTGAAGATGCATCAAAATGTTAAATCCATCTTTTCCACTAGTAGTTTATTCCAGCCAGCAGGTAGACAGCTTGCTATTTGACTTCTGCCTTGTTTTTGTGTATGTTTTTCTGGCTTAATTTCCAGTCCCTTGTTCTAAATTTGTCTTAATATACTTTTGACTCACCTCATGCACTTCTTAATAGACCGAGTTTCTTCATTCTTCCACTGCCCTGCGCTTCTTGAGTGGCAGCTCATTTTTGTGATACATTTTCTCTATGACTACCCAAATTCATTTTAGTTTTGTGGAAGTGCTACCTACAGAAGAGTTGTTGACATTCTCCTGAATACTGTATTTGGTTTAATTAACATGTACAGTCTCATGCTTTAGGACACGTCAGTTTGTATTAGAATGTCATATGAGCCAGTTGTAATTTAATTTTGTGGGGCAAATGTAATTTGCCTCTGTAGAAGGGAGGGGGGAAGGTACTTAATTTGTTCCTGATAAACTGATGCTGCAATGTAATTCTCTTCTATTTTTTTTTTTAACTGTGTAGCTAAGTATAGCTCTGTTACGACAATGTTGTATTTATCTCTATATGCTTTTCTCTTTGACTCAATCTTACGTGTGTGCCAACAACGAGAGCACATTGTTCCTATTTGTCCAAGTGTTTCTTCTTGTAGTCACAGCAGAGTGTTCTGCCGAGCTGGGCAGGGATGGCAATATGGGACTGGATTAAAAAGAGCAACAGGTGAGCAGTGTCTAATGCAGTGGAGATAAAATGATGAAACTAGAAGGAGAGCAGGCTGCAGTCGTCTTAGCATCATTTAATTTTGTGTCGTCGTTGGGAGAGGGGTTTGGAGATTTCTTGTTTGGTGACATATAGGAACTGCCAAGAGAAGGCAAGGAGTCCTTATTGTTTTGTTGTTACATATGCTGAGAAGGAAAGGAAGCTTTCCTTACAGAGAGACACAACTAACTGGAATCATCTCAATCAGTAGCCTTTGGCCAAAATCACACAAAGAAATTGGACCTGCCGGGAGAAGAACTTGCTATGCCTCAGTCCTTGCTGTGCAAGGACTTGCTTTGATAAATTAAAGGAATTTAATGTTACATATATTTTGTTTGATTATTTCTTTTAAATAATTAATATTCTCAGTTAACCTCAGAGACAAGATTAGGAACTGCTACATTTCTCCACTGAGATGATTTAATAAAAATTGTTCTTTGAGAATTCTGAAGGTCAAAACAGAATTAAATATGTAAACGAAGTACATCAAGGTAAAGTGAAAAAACTTGTAATTAATCCTTTTTTAAGAAGCCTTTTCCTTCCTTTGAGAATTTTGAATGTTGTCAGAAAAGGTTCTTCTGAGTTTCCTTCATCATCTCTAAATATTCTCCATTAATTAACCTGGTAATTTATAAATGCTGTGACGTTGTCGTTCAAAGGTGTTAGAAATTTTGTGTGCCACACATTTTGAAAAGAAATTGTTTCTCTTTTAAACATCTATTGATATTTGTGTATTTCCAGTGGATTTTGAAATGAATGCCATTGCCTATTCCTAGCTGACGTGCAGGTTCATCCAGGTTCCATTCACAACATATGGGCAGGACAGCATCACGGAGCCAGTCCTGTTCAAATGCTGACCCTCAGGTGATGAGCTCAAGAAAAACATGTAATGTGATGCCTGAAGTTGACTTTTTTCCTGGTGGGGGTGGGGGGGGTACTGAAGGGTGGCCTCTTCTCATGTGAGCTGGAAAGGCCTGTATAGGTTTTAACTAACTGGAAGGTTAATGATAAGACTTCTCTTCTGGAGATAAGTAGAAACTGGACTCAAAAGATTTCAACTTTGCAGTGCAGGATGCTGCCAGTTGCTTGTCCTCCTTAGAGAAGAAATTTAGTGTCTCATCATAGTCTGAGCCCTGGTGGGATTCAGAAGGTCCCCTTTCTGTAGCAACTCGGCTTGTGCCAATGCACAAAGGGCAACATGGCTCTGCAGGGGCCACCATGGGCTTGTTGCCTCAGAGGTGTCAATAGCCCTGGGATGATTTGCATGCCTTTCTGTATTAGCTTGTGTTCAGATCCTTAGTACTTCCGTGGTGTATTATCTACCCCCACGCTGTCTGCTCGTAGCATTCCAGTCACTCTGTATACGTTCAATATCAATGCTGATAATGGTCAGGTTGTTATAACCTGTGCAAAATTAACAGGGTGTCTGCACTGGATTCTTAGTGATATACAGGCTATGGAGTTTGATACTTGCACTTATGGGTGGTGGGTTTCTCTCTAGTCAGTGATTTGTGGGAGATTCCTTCAGCTCATTTCTGTGTGCATCTACCATGTTTCCCCCTCCCAACTTGAACAAGGAATTTCCCTGAAGTTGTTTTATGCTGATAGGACCTGTGCAACTGTGTTCGTTCCCTGGTCTCTAACCTGTGAAAAGGAAAAGGAAACTAACTTGATCCTACCTGTTTATGAAATCAAAGATAGGTAATCTGTGGCTGATAATTTTTTTCCCCTCTTTCAGAATTTCCCCATACACTTTGTGTGTCTTAGCTATTCAGGCAGTTCTGCAAAAGCTGGGGGCCTTCTGTTGCTGGCTAACAGGCTCATCTGGTTTGAGTCACAAACTTCAAAGTAGGATGTTTAGGCAGAAGGTTGTCCTGTTGGCCGGTATTGCCTGTGCTCTGTGTATGAGAGTTATGTGTTTGTACTTTCAGGGGCCCATGTTGGAATTACTGGAAGGATGCAATCTGAAAAGCACAATTAAAGGAACAGATATTTGTTATTGCAGGATTTTTTCTTTGTTAAATACTTGAGCAGTATTTTGGTAACCAGTGACATCCTTTGAGAGTTTCTCTGGTAACTCATTACATCTGAAAGGCTTTATAACCAAGTCATCTTTTCTTGTCAGACACATGGAGGATGAATAGATGGTTCTTGCCTGCAATTTCCTATCTCGGGGGAAGCGATGCTCAGCTGCATCACTGCTTTTAATTGCCTCCAGGCTCCTGCAGGACTCTGTCTGTCCCCTCTGGCTTGACCTACATCCTTGCAGAACCACAAATCCCTTGGCACTGGTTAGTGGAGTTTGAGCTCAGGATTGAAAGTCCTGTTGCTGTTAATCCCTGTCTCCCAAGGCTGCAAGCATGTGCCAATCTTTTTTTTTTTTTTTTTTTGTCCTTAAATTCATCTGGAGGTATTTCGCCTGTAGAAAAGATTATGATAGAAACAGTGAATGCTGACTTGAGTGTTGTGGATACTGGATGTGTCAATGTGCTGAAATCCAGAGAAGGATGTGTTTGTTTAGAGTACGGGTACTTATAAAATCAGAAATCCGTACATAATAATATGTATTTATTTTTCCCTTAAGAGAAAGAATGAATAGTGAAGTAGTGATTGCAACTGTAGCCTGGATTGCATCGCTTCAGGTCAAGTCAAAGACAAGTGTGTTACTGTATCAAATTATTCAACTTAATTTGGAAGAGCTCACCTAATGGAGAAATAAGATGATGACATCTAGGGTGAATTAATGTAAACATCAGCCTCCTATGGAAAGGAAACATTTATAAAATATAAGATCAACATGTTCATTTTGGCACTGGGAAGGACAGCAAGCACTCCTTTCCAGGAATGTCTGTTCCACCATAATTTCTTATAGTGAAACTGTTTGGCTGCACTAAAATAGGTTATCCCAAAGCCTAGACTTCTGTCAGATGCCAAGGTTTTATTGAATTTGGAGCTAGTCATTCTTTAGCACTCAATGTGTACAGACCTGTTGTTGGGTTTTGTCACGCAAGATTGAAGTGACCTCTCCCATACATTTGAAGCCCCAGTGTTACTCTTTCTACATTTAATGGTAAATAAGACTAGAATTTGTCAGGGCTTGATTTTTACCTCTCCCGTCCAGTTTCAATTTGCTCATGAGGAAATATTGTTGTCTAGTCCTAAAATGAGATTTTGCATATTTTCTTTTAATTCTTTTTGTCTCTGGAGAGATAGGTTATATATACTTTACCTTTTTTAGACTGAACTGCTTTTTACATTTCACTTGTAAGATATGCTCGCTGATTCACCTGCTTATCTCAGCTTCTTCTGTACTTGTCAGATCTTACTTGATCAGTGGTGCTTTGTGCTGAGTTTTATCTGGAGTGGTAACAGTCCCTTATGCAATGACACTATCTCTTGAGAAATACCTTTCTCTAGAAATATCTTCTGCTCTTTTCACGTCTTTGTCATGCTGAGGACTCATAATTTAGTGGTAATCAATGACTTTGCTGAGATTATCTTTTCTCTGGGTTCCCGCTGTACACATTGCCTTCATAAGTCTCTAGGAACTTGTATTTACGTTGTCAAACTTGATCTCCGCTCCATTACTCCTCTCTTGAAAGTCATGTTTTCCTCCCATCTGATACTCCTCTGCTCCTGCATCGCATTGGTGTTAACCTCCAGCGTGATACCATTAGTAGATGTTTCTCCTCCTCCTGCTAAGAGTGTGTTCTTAAACAGTGCTTATATCAAAACTGCCTCTGCTTGTATGTAAATTTCTGTCTATTCTAAAACTATTTGTAAAGGTCTGTGGGAGCCTCAATCTTACCCAGTGGGTCAGGTATTATTCTGAGCAAGAAATGAGTGAGAATGCTCAGAAATAGGGACCTGGTTACTAGCTCAGTGTCGCACCTTATGACAAAAATTAGCACTGAAGGCATAATCCTGGGTCCCTTGCTCTAAAACTCAAACAACACTGCCTTTTAATAGGAGATTATACCACATTTTCTAAAAGCCTTTGGGTATGTCAATGTGAACTTGAGGCTGAGATCTGGAAAGCCACCTGGAAGATTAGTTTAATGGGAATTTCATTTCATATCCTCTCCTGGGCGACTTTTCAAACTGAAGCCTGGATACTTTAGCCACCAATGCTTTGGATATGCTCTCGTGGGGTGCCATGTGTTTAAGTTTTGTAGGTACTGCTGTAATACCGGGTTAAGCTTCATTGTTGTTTTTACTTTATATATTTATATATATATATATGTATAATATATAAAATAATATATATATATAATATAAATGTATATGTGTATATATATATATGTGTATATATATATATATATAAATACACATATACACATATACATACTTCGGGTTAACAGGTCAGGTGAGCTGATAGCACCTAATGCCACATTCGTCTGTATTTTCTGTTTCAGTACTTATCTGTTCGTCTGTACTTCTGTTTCAATACTTATCTCAAGGACTTCAGGCAACATTCACTTGAAATTTACCAACTCTTGAGCTGTATATGTGATATATGGGGGGGAAAAAAAAAAAAACAAACCGAACACAAATATCCATGTTTCTCCCTTATGCTTCCAATTCTGTTTGTCAGTGTGGTGTTTATTGTGAAGATTAATCTCAACATGAGGGGTGATTGTGAGCTTAAGTAATAATGCAGAGTGAGATCTCCCAAGGAGCCCATCTACAGAAAGTGCATACATGGAACAAATAAATACCAAGCTTTGCATCTCAATGTGCAATGTGGCACATCCCTTGTAGTTTGGATTGGCATCATTTATTCTGCTGCATCAGCACCACCTTGGAGTGCTTCTTTTCTCAGGAATACAAAACATTTCCTTGCATAGAAGTTGCCACTCCAAGGTTTGCACACAGCTTTACCAGTCCATCTTATAAAGCCAACCTCCTGACTCTAAGCCAACCCTACAGGAGGAGAATGCACACCAACTGCAAAGTTCATCACTTCCAAAAAAATAAATTATGGAAATTATCTTTTGTGTTTATTTTGGGTACGTGGTAGGACCACCCCAGCAGTGCAGAAAGGTTGAGTACAGTGTTTATCCCTATGCAAGATAATCTTCTGGTGTTGAAGGTTGAAATTTGCAATTAAATTGCTGCAGCTTAGAAATTATAGTTTTGTGTGACTGTTTGTGTATGAGAGCTTGTGGTCTACAGTAAATGCAAGCTTAAACCTCTTCTCAGCAAGCTGAGAAAAGTCAAGATGCTTCAGGGTTTGCTGTGCACGTGGAGGGTTACTGCAGCTCCTGAGATATGGCGAGAACAGGAGTTGGCATGCTGCTGAGGGTGAGATGGGTGCCTGTGGTCAGAGTAAGTTGCTATCAGCACCCGACAGGGGAGGAGGGAACAACGGAAATGGAATATATGAACAATTTCAGTTCCCACGGTTGCATTTAAGGCTGCAGTGACCCCGAGGGAGTTTTGAAGAGCAATGATGTGCAGGCTGCACAAGGAGGTGGTGCGGTCACCGTCCCTGGAGATGTTCCAGAACTTGGGAGATGTTGCACTGAGGGATGTGGTCAGTGGGCATGGTGGGTGGGTTGGGGTTGGACTGGGTGATCTTAGAGGTCTTTTCCAACCTTAACGATTTTATGAATTTCCTATTTTACTCAGCGTATTGTTTTGCAAAGTTGTAATAATTTGCAAATGAGGTGACTGCTCTGTTTTCCACCTGGCTTTCATAGGGCTGGCATAGGGCCCATGTTATGCCATCAGTCTGGGGTCTGTCCATTTCCCTCCCCCTGCCTTGATCACTGCTTTTAGGTGCATGTCCACAGGGGCTGTGGCAACAAAAATCTAATTAAAGCTGCATGATTCCAATTACAAATGCACAATCTACCCCTAGCACTGCAATCTGAAGGCCTTGTTGCATTCCTTTCTCCTTCCTGTTGTGTCTGCTTGGCCATGGCATGGAGGCTGGCCCTCAACATACGTGCAGCGCAGAGCTGCTCTTTGCACCCATTAAAGAGTTATCTTGGTGAGTTCCAGACCCAAACTGCAGAGAAAGGGGTTCTCTGTTACTAAGGGACATGTGGTTGTGACAAGAGTTGATTGAGCTCAGAGCGGATACATGAGGTGGCCTTTGGGGAGAAGTTCCCTTTGGGAGATTTCCTAGTATGGTGTGTTTACATTGCTGTGCATTGTGAGGAGGCTTTCTTAGGAGCAGCTTTTAATCTTCTCTGATGTGGAGTGCAAACACAGTTTTGACATCAATCATGCTAACAACACGTTTGTACGCAGAATAACAGTCACCTTTTAAATAACGATGGGAATCACAAATACACGCTGACAGAAAAATATATTTAAACGTTTTCAAGTCTGTGCTGTCATAAGCAAAGCAGCCATTGTATTCCACAGAGCTGCATGCTTTAAGTGCCTTGAAGAGAAGAAAAAAAAAAAAAGAGCAAATTCTGAAGTGATTCACAGTAATAGAATAGAAAGTGTTTACATATCTCAAAACATTCTGCACAGTAATCGTGCCATCTTTTAAAATTTAATTTCAGCAAATTTGAATCCAAATGAGATGAAGTCTGAAACATAAGCTTTCATGGTAAGGTACAATTCAGCATGTAATCTTTTGCAGGTGGCTGTTATTCGTTTATTATTTGTATTTCCATATTGCTTAGCAACCCCAGTGCTGGACCAGGACTTGGGTGCTGTGAGCGCTCTGCTCGTGCTGATGGAGTGGATGGTCGATGCTTTGCAGTGTGCTGCCTTGTACCAAAGCCAAAAGTAAATGGGTGATTTCTCATCTGCTCCTCTTTGAATGAGGAAAAATGAAGGCCAGCTGAAACTCGGTTACGTGGTTATCATGTATGCAGATCTTGAGATAACCGAAAAAATGCTAATATCTACAGGCCTCTCAAGCATGCAGGCACAAATGGAGGTAGTTGATCAGACTTTGTTTGCTGATGGCTGCTGAGCAGAGTGCAGGCGGGGCTGCTTTGCTCTGAATAGCCACTCGCTGACGCAGTTGCTCATGCAAGCAAATAACTGCTCCTGCTTTGTGTGACCTTGCAGTTAAAGATGAGCAGCCTACACCACAATGTGAAATACTCACTAATAACCTCTCTGCAAGTGGCACAGCACCAGTATGTCCTTCAGATGCTATGTACGTTTGCAGATACGTATCCAAGTCCTCGTTTAACCTCTTAAGTAGAGATGCCCTGGTTCTTCAAGGGAAACAGTGTTGGTAGACAGCCATTATACCTTCATGTGAGAGCTAAGTTGTATGAAGAAGACAAGCTTTCAGTCTCAACATCCTTCCACCACTGAATTCCAAGTGAAACAGCACAGCTGTTCTTGAGTACTTCAGGGGAGGCTGCTGCTGTAAAGTGAGCAAACTGATTTAATATCAGTGGTTTCTGCTAGTCATGGCTGAGCTCTGCAGTGGCTGAGTTCATAGCCATGCTGCAGGCAGGGCTCGCTGATCTTCTGTTTTGCATCGTGGTTTTAGGAGTAGCTGCAATACTATGAGCCAGGACACGAGGCAAGTAATACCTGCAGCCTCAAGCTTCCAGAGCTGGACAGTGCTCTCAGATGTAGGGTTTGGATTTTGAGTGGTTTTGTGTGGAGCCAGGAGTTGGACTCTATGAACTTTGTGGGTCCTTACAAATCATTCTATAACCCTACTGTTCAGATGCCATGCATAGGCTATGGTGGAGCACCTCAAGATATGCAGTCCCATAAAGTTAGTGGTTTGCATGTGGTGGCTTATTTTAATAGTAGGCTTTTATTTGTGGAGATGTACCAGGGAACCATATAAAATGCCTTTGTATCAAGAGGTTAAAAAGTGACTTATGTTAATTCTGGATTCTAGTTAATTCTACAGCTGTTTTGCTGCACGTGGGAGCTAACAGACCGAAAAGGACATACCATTAACATGTCACTCTCTTGAGAGACGCAGCCATCAGCAAACCCAAGCTAGGCAGGTTTGGCTGCAGCAAATGACTGGGCAGGGGGTGGCTCCTCTGTGCTGGGCATGTGTTGGCATTAGAGATGAGATGAATCTTTCTGCGACACAATGGTGAGATCCTAGAGCTCAGAGTACCAAAGACACTGAATTTTCCTTCCTGGAGCCACGGAGAAAACTCTGGATAACACTGCCCAGAGAAGGGAGAGGCAAACATAGTAGTGTTTTGCTTTTAGTTTACTTTTGTTTTGTTTTGTTGGTTGTTTGTTTTTAAAGTTCCAGTGCGTTCCTGCTTCTGGTAGCTGGGCTACTGGTATATGTGGTGGGTATAAGAGACAAGGAGAAGCCGGGGATGCCCTCAGTTTGTTGGCTATGAAAAGGCTGCAGTGAGAAACTTCTCTGTTCTTTCTTATCTGTTTTCCTTTTGATATTAGTAGCTGACAGATTTCCACTCCTTAGCATTTGTTATCTGCTTTGTATATGCTATTTGTTATCTCCTTTGTACATGACAACAGCGTAAGGCTTTTGTTGTACGTATTTTTAATAAAAAAAAAAAGCCAAAATGTTTGAAAGCTGAAACGGATATTACTTTTCTCATGGAGCAACCAGCCTTCTTTTAGTAGCCTAAACTTTGGACAAAGTACGTTGTAAGCTCTGCAGTCAGAAGGTATTTATGTGTTTGGGGCTGGGCCTGTTATCTTGGTGATAGTTCTGCAGTTGGGTCCTGGAGACAGAGCAATAAGGAGTTATAATTGCAGGTGGTACTAAGAGTTGACGTTTGGCCTTTGGTTCAAAGCTGAGCTCTGCAAATTGCACTGTTTAGATTTGGTGTCTGGGAGGCACATCTTGATGAGCTGTGGTAGCTGCAGCCAGGGAGAGCCCTATCCATGCGTGGGACCCTGCTGTGCTGCATGCTGAGACAATATATGATAAGAGCTGCTGCACAGATCTTGTGATTTGCATGTGATGTATTGCACTGGGGACAGACAGAGGAAGTTCCTCTGCCTGGAAGCTGCCAGACAATTTTGTGTCACCATCAAAGGGATCAGCAGTGGTTTCAGCACTCCCACAGCCAAACCACCGTCAGAGTTTCTGGAGGTTTCCTGAGAGTTTTGAGAGCTTTGAAAGCAAAGACACAACCCCATTGTTTGATGCTGCAGGGAAGGGCAAACCAAACCACAGTACTACTGTATGGTGAACTCCTGTGAACTCTTTCTCATCCCACTGTTTGTCTGCTAGGCCCTGGGCTAGAAAAGCTCTTTGACATTTTACCTCGTGGCCCTCAGCTCATTGCTGTGTCAGGAAAGCAGTGTGTAACCCTGCATAAAAGTGCCATATAAATGACTGAAGAAGGAACCATTGCAAATCTGCATCTGCCAGAAGGCATCTCCTGCCCCAATTGAAAAAGCAACGCTGCATCTTTAGAAGAAAAAAGAGTAAAGGGCTGTAATAAAAAATAAGACTTCTCTATAGCAGTGGATTACATCCTGCTATAAATCCCCATGTAGTTAGGATTTTTGAGCTGGCTGGTTCTTGCATGTCTGCATCTTGCCTCTCTATGGGATATTTGCTGCTCTCTCTCTCTCTCCCTGTCCTCAGATGTGGAAGTGAATCATAGAATCGTCAAGGTTGGAGAAGACCTCTAAGATTGTACAGTCGTGCAGCGCACATGCAATCTACTGCACATCCATCACAATGCGCCCCGACTCTGTTTCATAGCCTGAGCCTCTGTGGAAGAGCCTTTATATTACAGGAAGAAAATAATGAACTGAAGTGGAGAAATGCTGGGGCTGCTATTAGTGGAATTTCTTCCAGTGGTGCAGTGCAGATTGAACTCCAACTACAAGAAAAAACTATTAGCAGCAGATATAGAAAGTGTTCTTTGTAAATAAACTGCAGAAAGTCTCTGTGATGTGTTTACGCCCTCTGCGATGAGATAGGCATCTGCTCACATAACCCTTGGTGCTAATCAGAAGGTCTGAATCTGCTTATCAGCTCTGTTTTTGCAGTGCCTGCCTGCCATCCTGCCTTTGGCTCCTCTTTTCACCTCTGCTGTCTGGACTGGGGTGCTTTGACAGAAATGAGGTGAGGTTTAGAGCTGTGTAAGACACCTGCCTTGCACAATGCTGTGAATTTGCTGCTACAGCCCTGGTTATGGAGCGCTGCAGGCTCTCCTGCTGGGTTCTGTCCCCCGAGGACAAGTATTCTCAAGATTTGACAAACACACGTTGTGTATACAATGTGACTTAGTGAGAGCATGGTGTGTAATCTAAGGGCTGTGACTGCAAGTTATGAATTTGCTAATTAGCACCTAGCCTTAGCTTCTGGTTAAGTGAGGAAATACCAAAACCTTTCTGCCTGGAACTGCTCTTTAAAATAGGGATACTAATCTGTATGGACCTGATGGGTATGCTGTGCCAATTCAGTAGTTAAGATTTTCAAAGCACTTTGAAGATGAAAAATGCTGAGTATTATTGGCCTTTTATCTAAAAAGACATTTTAAAACATGAGGCTGGGGAAAGATCTGCATAAATTAATGCATGTGTTGATTACGCTCTATCTTTCCTTTTCATCTGAATGCATTAAGTAGCGAGAGAACTGTACGAATTTGTATCTTTCCTTTTCATCTGAATTTATTAAACAGTAGAAGGACTGTGAATTAGTAATCTAATTTGAACATCAAACTGAAGGCAAAATTCTTCCTAATCCATCTTGCAGATCTCTCCTCAGCAGTAGAGATTTCTTGCATATCTCAGGTTGAAGGATGATATTTCAGGCACAGGTTTTGATACTTTCTGGATTGATGAGACTTCAATAAGGAATTATTTTTCCAAATCAACCTTGGAAGTCAGTAATAACTCTACTTTTTAGTCAAAAAACAGAAGCATCTATCAAAACTGAATTGCTAGCAGAAGTCAGTAATGTTGAACCAGGAAGTTTTCACTGATTTCAGGAGGGAGTTCTGCTTTATAAATTCCTGTGGCATTTTCATTTGACAATCATTAGTTCAATCATCTGGACTTTTTTTTCCTTCAGTAAATGTTCTTGTCAGCAGACAACTCTTTTGCTCTTTGTGAGATTTAATTCACATCTGTGAAATGTTTTTAATTCTTAAATATAGGATATCATCAAAGCGTTTGTCATTTTGGTTTCTGAATGTGAGTTTTTGGAGAGACAGACATCATTAATTTTAATAGACAGGATATAGCACAAAACCTAGTGAAGAACTTGGTCTTGGTTCCATGAGCTGAGACACATTACAGGTTAGATATTAGGAAAAATTTCCTCTCCAAAAGAGTAGTGATGCACTGGCACAGGCTGCACGGGGTGGTGGTGTGGTCACTGTTCCTGTAGGGTTCTGAAGAACTGTGTGGATATGGCAATGAGGGTCGTGGTCACTTGGCATGGTGGGGTGGGTTGGGGTTGGACTGGGTGATCTTAGAGGTCTTCTTCAACCTTAATGATTCTATGATGTTATGAAAACTTTGATCCTTTTTCTCCTTTCAGTTTCAAATCTGAAGTGGCAAGGGTAAAAATACAGGTATGTTGTGAGAGTCTTTGAGGAGATTCACAATTTCTCAAAGAATGAAAGTACCATGATGTGGCGAATGGAGATGGATTGATGGAGGAAAGGCCAATTCCAGTTACTTGGGAAATTGCCCCAGAAGTTTATATCATTCCACCTTGCTGCTGATTTCAGCAGCGGAGAGATATTTGCCTTTATGCAGGCAGCAAACTATATGAGAAAAATAGCTGTAGTTATTTGGTTCGTTGTTTCTATTTTGAAGTGTTGCTGAGTTTGTTACAATTTGAAATAAAAGCTATTCCTTGTAATAGCAAAATACTCTTTTATTAAACAGTCTTATTTGTGCTTTGTCACCGGTTTCCCTAGTGCCAGGAAATGTGGCTGTTGAAATGGTATCTGTGGTGGTCACTTGGGTTAAGAATCTGCAATGAGCAGCCACTACATCATCCCACGCTCCTCATCCTCAGCTCCCTGCACCTGGACCTTGAGATGAAAATAAATCCCCTAATACCCTGTTGGCAATATAATATTGCTCTGGCAGGAAGGCTCAGAGGAGGTATTTGTATACCTTCACTGTGCTGTGAGGTTCCTTTTTCTGTTTTAAACTAATTTTGCACTACGGTGAGATGTAATGGATGAAATGTTACCTCTGCTGCAGAGGAACAGTTAAATTGCATTTTTTTTTCACAGAAATTAAAGAACTCTTTGGTAGCCGCTGCAGTAGCTCTAAAGCTCATCTACCAGTCAACTTGGTGTTTGAGTAATTAAAGAGGTCAGGCACAAAAATATCGTGTACCTGGACCTTTGCCAGCCTCTTTTCCCATCTCTTATCATGCTTGTCCATTTGGGATTCTTCCACAGGCTTTGTTATATTCATCATGTAGATTAATGGTCTGCAACTATTAACAACAAACTTTGATGCTACAGAGTGGGAATTGCCTGAATAAACAATTTCACAAGTAAATGGAGTCAGGTCTGAAAAAAAAAGAGAGCTGCAAACTTCTTTTAATTTACAGAGGTCAAAAAGTAAATGGGATTGTTGCTTAGGGAGGGAATTTGAGGAGAAGATACAGCATTCACTTCAACAGAGGGACAGAGGGTGGAAAAAATTGACTGACTTCTGGAGTTTGAGTTTAATTGGCTTTATTCCTATGCTTATCAGCACAGCAGACAAAGAGGTGCTGGTAGGTATAGTTTCACTTTTTGCATTTTGTCATTGGATGAGAAGAGGTCAGTGTGAATCCCACAAGGGATGAGCAGGAAAGAGTTAGCTCCAGAAAAGAGAGGACAAGCAGCAGGGTGGGAAATGGGAGAGGAGTGGGTCTGAGGCCCTTGTTTCTGGTTGAGTTTCCTGAGTAGCTTTTCCCCAGATGCCCTACAGCTGGTTCTGAGGAGGAGATTTGTTTTATTTCATTGTGGTCTGGGTTATTTGTGCTGAGCAGCGCAGTGCCATTTCCAGTCATTTTTAATTGCAGAAGAATGTCACTTCCAGTGAACAGGCTTTAGGTTTTACTGAATATTTCCTGAGAGGTTTAACAGGATATGAGGAGATCAGATAAGTATCTGTAAAACATCCGACCTCGTGCTATTCACTTCTGATTTATTCACAGCTGAACTTGTTGCCTGCGGTAACAGTACGGTTCCTGCTGATTTGTCAGCCCCATCCACCCTGCCCCAGCATATCCTCCTGGCAGGAGAAGAGGGCCTGGGGCCAGGGAATGCAGAGAAACTCTGGTAGCATCTTAGGAAGAAATAACAGAGGCATTGGATTCCTAGAGGGGCAAACAGGAGGAGCAGCAAAGACCCATGGAAACTACCTGCTGCTGGTGAAATCATTTGTCCTCAGCCTGATTTTATGCTCAGATCCGTTAGGATTAATGAGAACATTGTTGACTTTCCTCCTAGCCCAGCCAGCTTCCCACTCTTTTGATCCATCCAACTGCAGCGAATGAAACAGTACTCAGCAACTTCACTTCATCGTCGCTCTTGGCAGTACGCACGTAGTTCTGTCCTTCATCCAGACTTTGTGTTCTCTGATCGAGCTTGAGATCCCAGGCAGAGGCTGTGATTCTGCATTCTCTTTCTGTCCTTGCTCACTGCCTGGGGATGGCTCTGCCCATTGCAGCAGGGAGGGTGTTGGTCTCTTCTCAAGTGCAGAGTTAGATGTGATGAGCTTCACAGTCTTTTTCAACCTAAATGATGCTACCAATAAGCCAACACTGAATCTACAGCACTAACTATCAACACCTTCATTAATCAGGGGATAGCAGGGCTACATGCAGGTTTCAGTTGGAAGCTTCTGTTTCCTCTTGTCAAATGAGAGGCTGTTGCTGTTCCACCATGATTCCCAGTGAGCACCCAAGTCACAAACTAAGGCATTGGAAGAAAGCCTCAGCCCTGTGCACTACCTCATTCCAGCTTTCTGGGTGAGCTGTGAAATATGTCATGTGTGCACATCCTATTGGTAATTAAAAGTGACACAGATGGCAATGTCTGCGATGTTTCCTTAACTCACAGCGAGTAACAGAAAATGAAGTGATAGTTATAGGTGGTGGCACACGTAGCTTCAGGTATGTTTAATATTCAGTGTTTATGCTCTGACTGAGCTGGGATGTGCTTTCAAATGTTATTCTGCGGCTGTGCATCAGTGCATTTTTTTTCCTTGCTTTTCTTCTGATGGGTGGTGATGTTTTGATTAGAAGTAATATCTTTATCAAACCAAAGCCAATGTTATTAGTGATCGTTAATTGGAGCTTCATTTGTTGAAGTGGGACATGTGTAGTGGAGGTGTCTAAAATGGATGGAAGGCACCAAGGAGGGCTTCAGAGTGATGGAGGTAGGGATAATAGCATGCAGGGATCGGGGGACCCTACCCCAGGTTGTGCCTCTCAGTGTTGCAAGCAGGACTTCAGAAACATAATATTGCTTTCTTTTCTAAAGATCTTATTTTTGTATTCTTAAAGAAGGAATGGGGATCTAGCAGCACCCTGATGGGAATTCTGGATGCATGATTTAAAAAAAAAAAAAAAAAAAAGAGGCTGTTTTTATATTGTTTATTCACCTGGGTATTTAACTGAGCAGACAACAGATACGCCAGGTGGAAGAGGACTTTATGCAGCTTATTGCACTGAATCAAGACTAGAAAATCAAAGTATGTATCTAACTTCAGCCTAAGTTTGGGCCAGTTGTAGGCTTGTGGGCTTCCTACAGAATGACTGTGGCTAAATATGGGGAGTTCTGGCACGCTTAAAATGCTTATTTGCAAAGGGAGACGTTTACGAAGGAGCTGATGGGTAAGAGAGGGAGAATCAGAAATGGTGAGTTCTGGTAGTTGATGTAGGTGTTGGGTTTTTGTATAAGAGTGGTATCCCCTGAGGAGGCTCTATAGCATTCCAAGCATGTTTGTATCAAGCCCATTTTATGGACTAAAACCATAATATCTCATTAGTTATCGCCGCATATAAGTTCTCCCCTATACAACCTTGTGTTGTATCATGTTCTTCTCTGGAATAAAAACGTCAGTCAAAGGAAAACAAATTTTAATTCTACCATTGAAAAACACTTTTTTTTTTATTTTTTTTATTTTTTACTTTTATGTTCCCATGGGAAGGTAGATAAACCTTCAAAAATTGAAAATACACTCTCACTTTAAATTATTCTGCTTTTGGGGTCACATTTTAATCAAAACCTTACTTGCCTTCAGGAAAAAAAAAAGGAGTAAAGTTGATTGAATTTAATAACTAAAAGAACATAAACTGTCTACTTTGAAATGTATAATCTCACATGACATTTATTTCATAATATGATCAAATCATATATGTTGTTATGGGGACAGTCTTTATTAAAAATGCCATTTATTTTAACAAGCGCAATAAAAAGAAACCCATACTTTTTTTTACTGTGGCAGAAGAAAAAAAAAACTGCTATTAAGCTGCTTTCTGCTAAATGAAAACATCTTTCAGGATTTGTTCTAAAATATTTAAATAAAGTGCTATGGAATTTATTCATTTGCTGCCTTCCAGCATGAATAGAAACCCATTAAATTATCTTAAATACAATAAATGATATAGAAGAATTTGTTTTGGTTAGGAATATCCTTTGCTGACAAAGAATAAGATCATTTAAATATAACATTTTAATATAGGCCTATAATTATGTCATTGAAAGCCCAGTTCCAAGCAGAGTGAAGTATAGAGCTAGCTATCCAGCTGCAACCGCTGCCTTTGATAGGCACCAAAGGGGAACTGCCAGTCCGTGTCCCCATTAAAAAGGGAATGAGTGGGAGACCATGGTGAGCATGTAGTATGAGCGAGGCAAAATGCAACCGACTGAGGTATTGGTGAATGGTAGAGGTGGCCTCCCTTCCACGTGGAACCACAGAGGGGATGGGGAAGAACACAGGACCTTCCCCCGGAGTTCTTCCCCCAGAGTTGACATAGCAGTTGCCTTGGTGAGAGGAGCCTGTTGTAACATGTGAACCAGATATATCTGAAGGATTATGATGATGATGTTGTGCTCGTGCTTCTCTGAAGAAGAGCTTCATCTCAACTTCTACTGCTTATCCTGAGATGTTCAGACCACCTGATTTCCCACTCAGGAAATCAGTCAAGACTAGCGAAGAGATGTGATTCTTGGTCCTCAAGCACTCTTTCAGTATGTGTCTGGAATGTGTCTGATCTGGAGGACAGTGATAGGAACCTGGTTATCTTTCAGCTGGGAGAGCAGAATCTGTAGCAACGTGTACAGTGGTTGCACTATTTGCAGGTAAGAGCTAGGTGGACTTCCCCTGTGTAAAATTCCAGAAGCAAGACTAAAAAGGAATGATTAGAATTGTTTCCACAACAAACCAATATATAACATTTAAGATATACCCTGTTCCAGGTTATCAGTTTAGTTTCAAAGAGAACTTGCTTTACAGTATGTGGAAAGCATTTTATCTATGATGCTTTCTTGAAATCTGTGAAGTTTCCAGCTCTGAAACTTGTAACTACATAGGTTGTATCTACAGCTGTTAAAGAGAGGAAGATTGTGCAATTGGGTCAAAACTTGTTTAGATTTTTGTCCAGAAAGCCAACTTCTTTGCTCTAGGGGAGGTCATGATGTTTAAGTAAATAAACTCATGAATGCGCTGTTGGACATTTTAAAAATATTTTACAAAAGTGAATGTACCTCATTAGCTTCCCCAGCTAATTACTTGTGTGGAGGGGAAGGCAAAGCATGGCTGCATTGGCTTTTGGCTGGTCCATATGGATCTGCTGCCCCAGGGCTGGGTGGGAGCAGCCTGCATATCTCAAGCATGCAGTGTAACCCACAGCAGCAGAGGCACCAGCTCCAGCAAGGCTTCTGGGGCTGGCACACATGATGCTTGCTAAGCTCTCTGCCCCTTTCCGTTGACTTCTACTAGGCTGTGTTATATGACCATTCATATATCTAAAAGTCTATAGCATGCTTTTCCTTGTGATTCTCTGGGAGCATGAGTTCATGGGTTTGGTTTTTAACATGTGAGGTTTTTTGTGCTTTTAGTGTTGAGGTTTTTTTTTTGTTTTTTTTTTGGGGGGATGCTTCTTCTGCCATAGTGTTTATACTGTCCCCAAGGTATTAGCACTCCTCTTGGCTTTCCACTGACTTCTCAGGGATGTCTTCAGTGGTGTCCCATGAGATTTGCTCTGACAGTCTCTGCAGTCTCCTGGAGCACAGAGGGGCACAGGCTGCATTGATTCTTGGCAAGGAAATTAACTGTGAAAGGCACTGGGGACTACAGGATGAGATGCCACAACCCGGTGTCTTTCTGAAGTTTCTAAGAACATGCTGAACTGTATTTTGGGTCTGAAAGTCAATGGATAGTTACTGCAGTTCTATGACAGCAAATGGTGCTAAGGTCAAGAGTGTCTGACCTGACAAAAAAATCTCTTGTATGAAAATCTGAAGGATTAAGGATTGGTGTTAAAAACAAATATTGTTTCCAGTGATTGTTTACTGAATGCCCAGCTAGCACTGATCACACGCTTGCAGCTCTATTACAGGCAAAAAACTAGGTCTAGATGTGCTAACTGAATGTTTGTTTACATGAACACCCAGAGCTCTTCCTTTTTCTCAAAAGAAAACAAAAATTCTCTGTTGTCAATGTGGCTGGATTTGCTGTATTTATACATATAAATCTATTTCAGTAAATAAGAAAATGTGGCAGAAGTAGTCTTTTAAATTATAAAGTTATCAGCAAGGCAGCATAGTACTCTTGAGTGCAAGTGTTTGAGTTGTGGCTGTGCCTCTACTTTACCTAAGCTCATTTTTTGAATCAGAAGAGTGACAGGCCCAGAACACTAAGTGATGGAGGATTGCTTTGTGATGTTCTTCGAGGCATTGGGTTGAACTTTGTGCAATCATTTCCTTCTGAATTGGTTGTAGTCCCCTTTGAAATTGTCAGAGTAGATTTCTTCTGCTTCATTGCGCTTGAGAAGCAGGTGGATGGCAACTGCTCAGCCTTGTTTGATCCACGCGCTGTTGTTCGATGGATAGAGCATATCATGGAAAGCCTCTGTGATATGGCTGTTGTGCTGGCCTGCTCAGTGTCTGGACTAACAATGAGAATCTCTGTCTCAGACACAAGGAGATCTGTTATCTTTAGTATGCCCCAAGAAAGAAAACTTGTGCCAAGAATGGCAAGTGTCAGTGTGAAACTTAAATGCAAAATATATGAAGCCATCCGTCATTGCACAAAGCATCAGCTGAATAGTTCTGGAGCAGAATGATCCACGTGAAGTACATTTGATCAAGATTATGGATCACTCTCAGGTTTTTATGTGGAACTCTTTATCCCATCTCTCTCTCATTTTTTCTATCTGAAGAAGGGGAGAAAATTAACATGGCAGTTTTGTGGGGCACAATTCAAGGAAGTCTGCAAAATCCTTTGAGTTCCTTGCACTCAGTATGAAGGAGAGGCCCAGCCTTCGTCAGTATGTTCCTATGCTGTCTTGCTGCATTCTGCAATAAAACATAAGATGTGAATGTGCTCTATGTCTTTGTTTCCTGTAGAGATTCCTTTGCAACTATGAGTGCTGGCTTATTTGAGAATTCACCTGAGGTTTAGGCCATATGATGTGAAATAAAATGAGAATGGAAAGAGGACATTTCTTGTCAAATGGATTTGTGTTCTCTCATAATGAGAAATCAGCATCTTGCAATGTGAATTTGTGGATAAATTCCTTGCTGCAAAAGCTCAGCCTGATTCAAGAAAAGGGTAACCAATGAAGCAATCCACAGAGCACATCTTCAAGTCTTTCTTCTCGAAGGCTTACAGGGTGCCTCAAAGTAATGATGTTAGCTATGCAGAGCATCCAGACACATTGGGGGTGATAACGTAAACTGTGTGGCATAATCTGTGAGGGTTCTTGAATCATTTTTGAGATTTTAAGGACATGGTTTTAGGGATATATTTTAGTGGATATGGTAGTGATGGATCGACAGTTGGACTAATTGATCTTAGAGCTCTTTTTCAACCTTAATTATTCTATGACTCTATGACCTTGTATCAGTGACCTACTCAATGGACAGTAAGCTGCCTTCAAAGGAACCATACAGAAACTGGATTGTAAAGCCAAATGTTGAGAGAATTGTACACATCAGTGATGGTCTTATTTATCATCTTTATAGCAGCTTGCCACAAAACATTTTGTAAGCGTCTCTATGCTTCACAAGGCCAGCAGAAAAAGATTTCCTTGTGTGCAGATACAGGATACCCAATTTCTTTTCTGTGCTTTGCTATTTCCCTTGTGAATATTTGCCTGAAATGGATTCTTTTCACACGTGGTTTGCCTGAGCAAGGCATGCTCAGTTAAGAAAGGCATGGGCTGTGCTGGTAGCCTGCTGGGTTTATATATTCCCCAGTGACAGTGCAAACTGTGTAATCATCTTCTAATTCTGAATGTACTTTCTTTAGCAGTGCGGTGTGCCAGGAGATGGATGTGTGTGCATGTGCTGGAGGGCTTCAATGCAATGTCTTGAGGAGCACGGAGGTCAGTTCCATCAGTGGGAGCTGACACAGTGACAGAGGAGGAAAAAATGACACAGCAGTGAGGGGACTGAAAGCAGTGGCCAGAGGACTTCCACAGCATCTGCTCTGCTGCATGAGGATGCTGAAAAAGACCAGGTGTTTGGAGATAGGAGGATGTGTATTTGTGCCTTCAAGCACAGGACATCATAATCTCTCCCCCCAGTCATAGCAGTCCCAGCATGGATATCACTGCAGGAACTTGCTGGCTTGAAAGAGGCTCAAAATCCTGTTAATTTGAGTCTTCCACCGTGCTGCTGCATTGGGGTTTTCTCATGCTGTTTTCTGATGGTGGCCTTCCCCAATGAGGCTTTATTTCTCTAATACTTTATACAAATATAAAATGCAAGGAAGAAACAAAATGACGTGTAATTCTTGACATGGAATAGAGTAAGGCCAGATTTTCATTTAAAATCCCTCTATCCACAGATACTGTGAAATGCGATGGCACAAAATTGTTAAATTGCTTTACCTTTGGGAAACCTCAGTTGATAAAAAATTGTTAACAATTTATTTTTGTACTACATGGTTGACATCATTCTCTCTCACTGCTGGTTATATACTTTTTTTTTTTTCACTGCACGTCTGCTGAGGTTCCAAGAAAAACCCAAGTGTGTCATACAACATTGCTTTCTGATTTGCAAGTTAAATAGTTTACATAGGCAAAAATGTGGAGCAATTGGAATATTCCCTACCCAAACACTTAGGGACTTGAACTGCACATTTTAGCCAGGAAAGCCTCTGCTGATATTTTTAGCTAGGGGGAAAAAAAAAAAAGAAAAAAGAAAAAAAAACATTTTGAAGTAACAAGGAAAGACAGATCAGATCTAGGGGAAAAAAAAAAAAAAAACAAAACCAAAACCATGAAGCTAAAACACTATTGGGCATATTTTCTTGAATGTTGTACTTCTAGTGTTAGTATATATCTTGCTCTGCGCATACAGAAATGCACTGTGCTTTGACTTTGGAAGTTTGAGCCCTTCTGAAATGAATGTACCCGAGATGGGGGTTAGCCTTCTTGCTGATTGATTTAGTCTTTTGGAAGCAGGAAAGCCATCAGGAGTTTTCTGCTCAGAAAGATTAGCATTCAAAGCCTGCTGTTTTTTAATTAAAAAAGCCATTTAAATACAAGGGTTGGGGCTTCTGCCAGCAACCATTAAAATACCTGTTTTGTAATTATCCCCCAACCCCTCTTTCTATTTAATTCTTACTTTTTTTCCCTTCTCTTTGTTTCTCTTAAGTTCCTGACAGATTCTCCCTGTTTCATTTACCTGCTCTCGTGGCGCTGCACCTCCTGCTGAGGTTAGCAGCTGGCTGTAAATCTCATGCCAACCCTGCTGCAAGCAGCTGGCAGGAGGTGTGGGAAGGATGTGTTCAGCATCCGTTTTTCAGTGACTGAGCTGATCCTATCCCTCCTGTTTGGAGGATTAGGAGCACCAGCTGAGCTCTGCCGCCAGCACAGCCACAAGACCACAGGGACGTTGTTCTGTGAGGAATTCCCCCCGTGTGTGTGTCACCATCTGCACACACAGGAGGGGTACGTGCTGCAGGACCCTGGGTGAAAGCTTAAATATGAATTAGCTAATTAGTACACCATGTGGTCAATATGCATTGTCTGTGTTTGCCTTTCTTTGGGAAACTGGCTTGTGGGCAGATGTACAATCTTATTGTGGGGCAGATCCTCAGCTCACATTGCCTGAATTCTTCTGTTTTATCTACTTTTGAGATCTCTCTGGGTGTCTCTGTGGTTTCCAAATGCAGCTTGCAGATAAAAAGGGGGATGTCTCTTAGGGGATACTTCATCAGTCTCTACAACTCCCTGAAAGGAGGTTGGAGTGCAGTGAGGCTTGGCTTCTTCTCCCAGGAAGCAGTGATAGTATCAGAGGTAAAGGCCTCAAGTTGCACCAGCGGAGGTTCAGCTTGAGTATTAAGAGAAATTTCTTCTCTGGAATAGTGGCGATGCATTGGAACAGGTTGCCCAGGGAGGTGGTGGTGGTGTTGTCGTCCCTGGAAGCTTTCAAGGTGTGGCACTGAGGGATGTGGTTAGTGGGGATGGGCAGGTGGTTGGACTAGATGTCCTTAGTGTTTTTTTCCAACCTTAATTATGATCATGAATTTGGTGTCTGAAGGTGGAGCAAGCACAGTGGTGAAAGGGTGAGTTATGGAGGCTGGGGGTAAACATGAAAACATTGTGCTCTGTCTTTCCTTCTTCCACTTCTGCAGCCCTCCAGTGTAGTGTTTGTGGTATAAGAAGTTTGCATAGTGACAGAGCTCTTGACAAAATACCTTGTATGAGCTAGAAGCAAATCCCTGGGGCAGGCTGTTGGTGTTAGGCTACAGGTGGAAACTCTTCCAGCAAATATTTAACAAAGCAATGATCTCAGTATCATCCGGCTGAAAACTTCCTATTACAATCCACGGAGCTTTTCCTCCATTATATATAGAAAATTATGTCTTACACAAATTGATAGATGAATAATGAAACAGATGCCAGCCTCTAATTTGTCTTTAAATGTACACATCTTCTAGATTTTCTTTGAACTTTCTGTTGTATTCTTTTAATGAAAATGATCCACATGCAGTTTTACAAATAGTTTTCATCTGATTTACTGACTGTAGAAAAACTTATGGAAAAAGTGTGGGAGAAATATTAAGGTTCGTAAGTGTCTCTATTCAAATCAGCAATTAAAATTGGCTTTAATTTGTGGTGAAAATGCAGTAAGAGCAGACCAGAATACTTCTGAAATTCCACTTAAGGTGATTATCTTGTATGAAATATCTACTATCCAGCCTAAAGTCCATGATGATAATTTATTGCTGGGGCATTCTCTTACGCACCAGCATTTCCCCTGCTGAGGTAGAGAAGTGATATCAAACATCTGATTGCACTTGCAGCATAAATGCCAAAAAACAGCAAAAATAAAAATAAAAACAAGTGAGCTTTTGTGTATTAACCTGAAAAACAGCCACTGTAACTAACCCAACTATGAACTGGAGATTATGATTCATGATTCGGCGTGTACAGGAGGAGCTGGGCCTGAGAGATCAAACCCTTTTATGGCTGCTGGAATGGGTCTTAATTTTCTTTATTCTTAGTACTAGTTTGCTGTCAGAGAACAGCCTTGAAAGCCAATAGCAAGGTATACTTCTGATCTCATCTCCTTTTAGAGCTGATTCTCAGATAGGATGAAGGCTTTTACTGCTTTTGGTTACCAGATAAGCTCACATGCTGAGAGCTCTAGGTGGATCTGAAGGATCAAATCTGTTTATAATTCATCTGCGCTCAAGGTGAGGTTATGTGATAGAATTTCCATTTTTATAACTTTGCTTTAAAAAAAAAAAAAAAAATGAACAAAGTTCTTTGGTGTATTTTCAAAGAGCCCCACCTTAGGAAATGGCAGAATGAAGTTGGTTTTGGTCTCTTTACTGAACTCTTGCAGAATTGTGTTAATAACCTTCTTTTAATGTAGATTTTGGGTATATGATATGCACCAAGAAGGATGTGCACTAGACCATGGCAGTAAATCACAGATCTTATAAGGTGCGTAAGTCAGACTTTTCAGGTGACAACAGCTGAAAGCTTCTTTCTTTATGTCATTTATGCATTTATTCAAGGGTTCTATGTCATATTTCAAGTGTTTCTTACCTTTTTATTAATTTTGTAATCAAAGCAAAATGCAAACTTCGTCCTTATAGAAAAGATAAGAAAGATGATATATCCAGAGATGGAAGGCTCTGGAAGAAGTCATCCTTATGGTGTTGCCAACATTTTGTCTCATGGTCTAGGTTTCCTTAAGCATGAATACTTTGAGGGATTGCAGTCTAGGTCTAGATAAAGCCCAGATGGCCCATAAGGAATGAGATGTGGTAAAACATGGCATTTTATTATGCAGAGCAGAAGATACTCATGAAAAATAATGCGCTGGTGTCAGATCTTAGCACCTTGGGGAAGATGCTGTCACCATCTAAGTCATTTTCCCATATGACAGAAGTCTGGAGAAAGTTGCCAACACCTGTTATACTGAACAATGTAATGCATATGCACTTCTCCCTGCAAACGTGTTTGTGTAGCACAGTAAAGCTACTGATAGGTTCCGTGCTTCCCCATGGGAAAACAAGGGAAAGAAAGAGTGAACTGGAGCAGTATTTTAAGCGATATAGTTATATAATATCTTTGTTTAAAAACATAAAAATCTAACTGCCTCAATGCTCTGCCACATAATTCCGCAGGACATGTGAAACACAGCACAGTACAGCACTTAGTCTGCAGAGGATTCCCTTGTCACTGTCAAAATTGTTTTAGAAGTCTAAATTAATGCATAGCACTGCATTTATTAAAATGTGAAATAATCATAAATTTTTCATTCTTTGTACACTTAAGCTAATTTTCACATAAATGAAGCACTTGGCAGTTGAAATTCCACATATGGTTGACAGTGATGTTTGATGTCAGGACAATGCCCTGAGCTCCATGCAAATTAAACATATTTTAATTATTCTGGATATCCATTCTTCCTTTACAGTGTGTCTAAGTAGAATATTAAAAGGGATTTTAAGTCTAATGTATTGTCAGCAGCTGACTCCATCAGTCAGGGCGATTCCTCTTGCCTTGCCTGGTGCTGAAAGGGAGATGACACAAAGTGAAAGTTGTAAAGGGCACAAGAGAAAGCAGAACTTTTCTTAGGCTGTGGAAGCCAGTCTGGTTTACTGGGAACATGCTGAATTCCTCCCTCCAGCTACAGGCTTTGTGGCTGTTGGACAGAGCTGTGGAATTGCGAGGGCACGGAGCCAAGCCAAGTGCAGACGTGTTGTGCTAGGAATGGGAACTCAGGCCCCTGCTGTGGCTTTCCAGGCACCAAGTGTCAGTGCCATATAACACAAACTCCAAGTTTCCATCACAGTGACAATTCCCTGATTTTACTTTGAGCGATTCCAGGGGCCGTATGGATAGCAATAGTAACTGTGCTGTTGGCATGTTAGGCGTGAGTCTAGAAATACCCATTTTTCTCCTTAATTTGTGGCGTTTTGGGGGAGACCAAGAAGTGGGTAATGCTAAATTTCAGTTTCTCTTTTGGCACTGTTTTGTGTGATCAGCATATTTATAGTAACTAGGTTTCTACAGGTGTTCAGCTGAGTAAAGGCAGGTAACTTAATTCATCCAATCTATGGTGATGTTTAGGTGTTTTCAGTTTACCTCAAGAAAATGAAAGGAATTCAAGCATCTTAAAAATCCTCTTAATGTCTTTTAAAGAATATTTAAACTTAGAATGAAAAAAAAATCCTGGTGTATCTAGAGTGTGATTGCAAAGGTATCCCAATCTTTCTCTCTGAAACAAATGGGAGTGAAGTTGAGGTCCAAATTAAAGGAGATTTCTAAGTAGTGAAGGTAGACTTAGGGTCAAGTCTTGGTAGATCTGCACTCTCTGCTGCTCCTGTCTCTCTGCTCTAACCATGAATCACTTCTGGCCAGTATCTACTCATTGGAAAATGGAAGTTCTGATGCTTTAGTGTGTCCTAGAAAAGCTTTGATCAGTGTTAGTGTATTTACTTATGTATGTTATTTACTAGTTCTTACTACATTTTTGCTGTTAGTTTCTCAAGCTTCAAGCTGCTCTCTAAACACTAGATGGCTGCAGAAAGACTGAAGAAGGTACGTGGCCCCGAGGAAGATATTAGTAGACAAGTCTAAAGCTATGAAACCAGTGAACTGTAACAACTCAAGAATCAAAAAGCCACTAATAAGCTTCTAGATTATATGGAGGTGAGGATTCTCTTAGCTTTTCAGTCAGACTCTTATTTTCTGTGGAAAGAAGGGGTTTTTTGAGAAGTGAATGCAAACACTCCAGTAAGATCTGGCTCCTTAAACCTTGCTCCTGTGGGTTTTGTGTGGAGGATCAGCTATTAAAATGTACAGAGACATCATTAAAATGAGAAATAAAAATTCTGACACTGTAAAAGTACTTTATTTTTCGCCTCAACTTTTCCTGTTTCAGCTTGAGGAATGAAAGCTTCAGTGCACTTATTAACTTCCCAGTTAATGAGATCTTGAAACAGGGATGCTTTGCTTTGCTCTCCTCTGGCTTATCGTGCTGCCTTCTCTTTGGAGAGTGGCAACTGAGTAAAAATGTGGAAAGAAAAGTGCAGGACTCATTTATGTGCTTGGTGGTTGTTGTGAGCAGATAGATACTAAGTTGGCTTCTTTTCAGCTCAGCCCCTTTCCCTGTGTGTGTTTCAGGCTTGCTTTTTGGCACCTTTAGACATAGCAAATACTGGTGGGTAGGGTGCTGTTCACAGGCAAAACATGCTTGCAAACTTTTGCCAACATCTGAAAATGCAGATTTAAGACTCCTGTCTCTGCTTCCTTCTCTGTTTTAAGAACCTCTGCCACGCTCTCTGCTTGTGCCAACAAAGTTGAAATATAAATATAGGAAATAATACGAAGTTAGGTTACAGCAAGAAGTTTGCTGTTAAATAATACTAGAGTGTCACATGTAGGACATGACGTGAAAAGTACGTGTGACTGATAGAGAACACACAATTGTTGTTCTTCGTTATGAACTGTTTTCAACAGGTGATAGGACAGGACTGGAAGGCAAGAGAATAATAGGTGTCTGTTCTGGGAACAAAGGCGAATGTTAACACTCAGAGTAATGATATTGCTTAAATTGTCAGAAGATAGAAAGGTATCATTGGATTGGACTTCAAAAATATTGAGTTGGCCTATCCTTTCAGTAAGTTTAATTCTGAGTATCTCATATATTTCTACTTATGGAATGAACCATTCCTCCAGTAGTACTACAGTGAGATGTGTAGTGGGAGGGTTCATCTGTGCGTGCGTGTTTGTATCATTCTTTTCTAAGCTGCAGAGTGTGAATCTAGTTTTAGAGAGAAGTTGATTTCATGGGGCTGGTGGGCTCATGCCCAGTATGGCAGAAAGGTGCACATCCCTTTTCCATGCACAACTACCACACACCAATCACTTCAGCTCAAAGCCAACACTTTGAACAAAAAAAACCTCTTTTGCTGTGCTTAAAGGTTAGTAAGGTAAATGGTGGGAAACAATGAAGCCTGAGAAAAATGGTTCTGTATTGGCTTTCTACCTTGTAAGCATTTAACTGGCTGCTTTGTAGAGGCAACTGGGGGAGGGGAGAACAAGCTGGTGGCTATTACTTAATAGATTGCATTGCTCTAATGAATTGGTGGTCACAGCAGATATTGTTGAGGATGTGGCATCTGAAGATAGATGGAATTGCATCCCAGGATTTCCTTGCTTCAGTTGCATTCCTCCTCTTTCTGCTTCAGCTGCAAGTTCCTAATTGTTCCGTTTCAGCTCAAGGAGAGTGTCCTGAAATTAAAGAAAGGACTGTAAATGTAGCAGGATAAACATATCTTCTCTTGCCTCCTTGTTTACAATGTGAACTGCTCAAATGATTTGAAGGAAGCTGGGGAAAAGATGTCAAGTGTTGCAGGTAGATTCCTTTTAGGTTGCTTTTTTAATTTATTTCTGGGACAGGGTTGAGAAAGAATGGTGGAGAGGTTAGCCTGTGTAGAAACAGCAGATGTGAATTTAAATAGTGTTCTATTTATCTGTTCTATTCAGATTCCTGTGCTGACTTGAAAAGCCGTGTAAAGATGGTAAGAAATGACACTACTTTTGGGTCAATTAGGAAGATGGTTTTACCTGTATGATGAAAATGTCCTACAGTTGTATGTGGTGCTATTCTGGGAACCCCAGGTAGCCACAGGATGTGATTGATATGAGATCCTTTACACTTGCTATATCTTTTAAAATTTATTTTGTAAAGCCTACTTCTGTTTGGCTGTTTGCTGAAATATGTGACTTTCCTCCCTTGGTGGTCTCCAAGCTGCTGCTCAACAGGATTAAATTTAAACTGGGATTCTTCTAAGAAAAGTTCTGGAATCAATTGCAGTATTGATGCTATTCTGGAAAAGAGGCAATCAGCATGCACTCAAGCATCTCCACCCTCAATACTGAGCAGTGCCCTTAGCTGCCCATTGAATTGGTGCATGTGAAGATGGAAGGAGTTGGCATTTTCAACACCCAGGAGGAATAGCTAGGTTGGTAGGGGGGTCTGCTAGGTGCTGAAGACTGTGCAAGCCACCTCACCAAAGCCAGGTGCAGGGACATGGGGCTGGCCAAGCATCTAATTGGGGTTCTTTACAATTGGCACTGAGACAAGTTTATACACAGCCCAGCTGGAAATACTGGTAGCTTTTTTCTTCTGTATTTAGCCTTCATTGTATTTGCAGTACTGCTGTTTGTATGGACTGCTTTAGGGAATTTAGGAAGTTGTAAAGAAACTAGATTTTTATTCTAATCTGAGAAGAAAGTTAAATTATTCATCCAGGTGGAGTGATTGAAGGAAGGAGAGCAGCTGATGAACTTTGCCATGCTGCCCCTCTGTTATAGAACCAACATTCAGAACCAGGTTTTAGTGCTTTTTAGTGCTCACTTGGGATAAACCCTGGAAGATAAAAGTGCATATGATTAATTAAATGTTTAATGAGATCTATGAGGGCAAATTTATTCCAGACTCCAACTGTAAAAGCTAAATATTTTTAAAAAACACTTCTTTTTTTCTAGGCTTTGATTTATCTTTCTTGTAGTCTTCTGTCATCTCCACAATATCTGTGTTTTGTGTGAATGACTTTTCCTGTTCAGTGTAGTTGTTGTTTGGATTTGCATATGCAACACCCCATGCTTGCAGATATGGGGTCAGAAGGACTGACCCAGGTAGAGTAACTTAACTGTTTAAAATTGACTATGCGTGTTTTGTAAAAGTTTTGAAAGCCCTAAAGGGACTGAGTCAGTTTGTAGGCATTAGCAGCAGGAATTATGTGCCTTGGGAAATCTCTTTGAGTCTCTGTCAGCATCCTTATGTCTTCGAAAAGCTTTGAATGCCTTAGGATCTGAACAAAAGTTTCTGGTAACCTAAAGCACATAGCCATTAACCATACCACAATACCCATGGCTTGAAGCAGACTTCAATTAATCAGAGGAAGAGCCAGGCAGAGCACATCTGTTTGGGCAGGATATGCTGTGATATCACCATCTGGGTAAACGTATATGGAACTTCATGGCTCTGAACCAGGATTCAAAGTCAGAATATAAAAGCATTCATCTCTTTAGGATGAGCTAGCAAAAGGAGGGGATGAAATGAGCTGAGAGATCTCCAAAAGTCTCGTGGGTTAGGTGGTAGCTCTATTCTTAAAATCTGGGTAACTTCTTTTTGCAATTGGTTGGTTTTCTTTCATCACTAGTGGAGATATCTAGGAATCTTCTTGTTGGGCTTATGGATTGCACTTCTCATTTTCATTTGCTTATGTAACCTTCCTGGAAAATAGGTACAGTTCAGCCTTAGACTGTGTACTTAGGCTGGGTATGAAAGCTGCCTGCTTTGAGATGTCTCCATGCTGTGTCAACACTGAAATTCCTTGGCACTTCTATGTTGTTGTGTTTTTTTTTTTTTTTTTTTTTTTTTTAACCATCACTAATGTTGATGCAGGACAATTTACAGTGCCTTTCAGGATCACAATTAAAGAGGCCAATAACTACAGTCAGTTAGTGGGGGAAAACAATCAATATAACATACAATGAGCCCTAACTAGCAGGAAGGCAATTAAGACAGTGGAGATAAACCAGTGACAAGTGCTAAATCTCTTCCCTGGAAAGCAGGTGAGAAGAAAACATTTGGTCCCTAGGTATAGTTGAGTTCCTTCCTCAGCCTCACTACTGTCTCAGCCCATCACCTTTGCCATATCTGTTAAGTCTTAAATTAGTTATGCTATACTTCTGGTCCTCTTCAGGATAGTAGGCAGGACCAGTGTGAGCTGGTCTGCTGAAAGAGCGAAGGCAATTTGGGCTTTTACATTTCTTGAGTACTGTTATGGCTGTGTAGGTGCTGCCTGTTCAGTTGGAGCCTTGTAATGTGAGCAGCTATTCTCAGCAGCCTGCAAGGGCACTCAAAACCTCCTCTTGGACGTGAGAATCAAAAACCATGGAAAAGATTTTCCAGGGTGTGAAGGTCTTTGAATTTTTCTGCTAGATGTCAGTAATTAATTAGCACTGGTGTGATGTAAATTGTACTGTGGTGTGGTTAAGGAAAAGGCATGATTCTAAACTGCTTTGGCCTTGCAAAGAGCAGGGGCAATGCCTCTGTGAGGGCACTGGGCTCCTATGGCCACAGGCCCAGGGCAAACATGTGCTGCATGTTGAGCCTGACCATGCCCCTAAGTATTTGCTGAAATGGGAATTATACGAGTTATACAAGTATGCCCAAGACAGAAAGATTTAATGTACCCTGTATCTGCCAAAGGCTTCTAAGACCCGGAGGGGATAGTGATGCACTGAGGGCAAATCTTTTAATTGTAGTATCCATGTCTGCTTGATTGATCTGATAGAGTCTTGAGGAAAATTTTATAGGTTTAATGTGCATCAGCACCAGAGCTGTTTCCGTTCTCTTTGGTGCATTAGTAGTGTCGTTTGTAAGTGTTCCCACGCTGCCCTGCCTTACTGTGGGAGTGAAAAGTGCAGAAGTTCATGAATAAGTTATAACCTGTACCCTATTAATAGTCCCACAGATGATATGTTATGGCAATCCTCTACTTCCCCCCACCCTCCAGCTTAACTCTTACTCTGCCTGTCAGGAAGCGCACTACAAAATGCCTTCCTGAGGCTGATGCAAAAACTGAGTGCCCTTCCAGCTGTAGGTGAGCTGTGGACTTGCGTGATATCTTTTGTTCCTTCCTAAAGGGGGGCACTTCTGGATGTTGTCAGAGTACTTGTGTTTCTTTTGGAGCCAATGAAGTTGGGATTTTTAAGGGCAGAACCAGCATTCTTCTATCTTACTGCTGAAACACAACTGGTGATGTGACACCTTAGTCTCAGCCAGGGTAGTAATAGTGTTTTCCAAGACTAATGTTTAAAGCCATTATGATAATCAGGAAGGTGTCAGAGGGTGTTGGCTGATACAACCTTATTCAACAGGAGGGAGAACATGTCACTTACACAGAGCCATTATGCTTCTGACTTCTAAATGCTTGGTATTAAGAGCAAGAAAGGTTAGAAAAATGCTACCTGACTTTGTGGAGGTGCTTCCCCTGAGATTTCAGGGAGCTTTTATTGCATAATAGTTAATGCCAGAGTGATATGTACAAGCTTTTTTCATACTATAGTAAATGTCTCACCACCACTCCCACTTAAGGAGTACAGCTCCTTGTTCTTTCTGTGGAGCTATGTTTTATTCCTCCCTCCCTGCTCCAAATCTGTCACTTATTTCCTTCATTCAATCTGAAAGAGGAAACTCTTTAGGTGACTTGTGAATAAGGCTCTTTGAATGGCTGTAAACCAGATCTTCACGTTTGCCTACGTGAGGAAAATTTCTAGAGAATAAATTTGTTGGATGCTGCTTAACTCCACTGTCACTAATTTAGCCCAGATGTATGGCCTTGCCAGAAGGACTTGAAGTTTTCTATATGTCACGTGCACGAGTACAGTCCAGAACCTGCACTGCTATATGTCTTTGTCATGCTGGATCCTTGTCAGAGCAAGTGTTAGATGTGGAAACTGATGACCATGGGGGAGTGCTGATGAAACAACATTGGATGAGAGGATGCACGTGGAAGAGTCTTTATCAAGTTGTGATGATCCCAAGCTGCCAAAACCCTCTAAAATTGGGTTAGAGCAACTTTCAAATGCAACTTCAGATTTCCTAATTGCGTGTCTTGTGTGAAAAAAATTGAATGTTGTTTCTTCCTAATTAATATACAGAAGAATTCATTTTAATTTTATGGCAGAACAAATGATTGTTTGCTTCTGATCCAGGTTGCACCAAGATTGTAGCTAGATTTATGGGAGGGAAAGGGAGGAATTTATCCAGTATTTAAAAACATATGCCCCACAGATTTTCTGACACCACCAAGGAAAACTTTATAAGCTAGCCCAGATAGATGGAAAGCTGTGATAGGTCTTCAGCTGAAGGCATTGCTGAGATATTACAGTGATAGTCATGTTAGAAAAGATGATAGATTAGATGCAGCCCTGCTGGAGGGGGCATGTGTGCGCAGACTGTTGAGTGCTCTGTGCATACAGAGACGCAGCTCTGGAGCCATCACTTAGCAGCTCTGAAATGTCCGTACAATTTTTTATGCTGTAATTTTGTATTGTTCATAAATATTCATAGGTACCGCTGCTTCTCTTGATCATATTTTAGTGAAGCAGCACAGTCTGTTGGTTAGGAAATGAAACTTGGAGCCATTCAGAGCTCCAAACTTCCACCCAAATGGATTCCCAGTGGCTGTAACTAGGCACTTAACCTCATCCTGCTCCAGTTTTCCTATCTGTGGCTTAGCTATCATGTTAATAAGTGCCCCCTAGCCGGGGAAGGGAAGGGATTAATTAATGTTTGTAGGATGACTCGGGCCCCTCTGTTGAAAGGTTCCTCAGAAGTGCAAATGGATTATTGTTATTAGGACTCTTCTCCATACAGAGTCACCTCAAAGAGAAATGCCTGGCTCTCATTAACCATCCTGGGACAGGATCAATATGGGTGTGACTTCTCTATGTTTAGGAAACAGTTTTCCCATTCTCTACATTTTAGACAAGTTCCACCTTGTTAAACTTGGCCAAGGTGGAGATCAGAGCACCAACTGGTTAAAGTGAAGGGGGGAGGACAGAAGGAGTGGAAGTCCCATGCTTTTGAGGAAAATCGGCACTGAAGTCCTGGGGACATTATGTTAATGGCATTACTCAATTTCTGGAAGCAATGCTGATTAAATATTCATTGACTTTGATTATACTGAAATTAGGACTAAAGTGTGAACTCAAATTGAGTGGAATAATGGCAGTGTAAATAATGCATACTTTCTAAATTGAAAACACCAGCTTGTGCTCTGCTCCCCCTCTCCCCACCCCCTCAGTTTGTCATTGTGCCATTTGTTTAGGAGATGATTATACTGATGTGCGCACATCCAGCTAGCATTTTTACCAGCTGGGGGAAAATGTGAAATTAAAGGTTTTCCACATTGTTTGCTTTTCTTTAGTATTGGAAAACAGAAGTAAATACAATGCAACAAAGGCTAAGCTAGTTTCTTTGATGTGAGAGTCCACAGCTAGAAGAGGGTCGGTCCAGTTGTCAAGGTGTAATATGGGGACTGGGGTCAGTTCTCTGGTCTACTGAAGGCTATTTATGTGACCTAGAGGACACCATCTGATATGGCAGCATGCTGGAGGCTGATGCATGACCTTTCATAGAGGTGAGGTTTTAAGGAGTCTTGATGGTGTGACAAGTGCTAACACATGCCTTTGTCCATGCAGACAGCGCCTAACTCCACTGTATTTCTCCTGTGGTAGCAGAGCCTACCAGTCTCTGGAAAACACATTTACTGCATGGGATAAGATCCACCTCCCTACCACCAGACAGGCTCTGTTCCCCAGCCACCTCCATCCATCCAGTTCACTCTCTGTGTTAGGGCAATAGCTATTAGCCTTGATGGAGCCATTGCCCCCAACCCAGACCCCAGTGGTACCAGGAGGGCTACAAAGCTTGTCTGGCTCTGGAGCTACATGCATCCAGATGTGCCATACCGACCTTCTGCAGACCTTCTTGCTTATGTTTCTCTTTCTAGAAATGCATCTTCTTGGTTTCCAGGAAGGTGATGTATTAAAAGTATTACTTTCATTAAGAATAATAATAATTTTTTAAAAAAACCCTCTTTTAAATCCTTTAAAATCAGAAGAGTATTATTTTTAATACAATCCATAATGCAGAAGCTGTGCGGCAGTTCTGGATGGCAGGGTTGCCAATCAGTTGCTCGTGTGCTGGGAGCTGTGTGGGTTCATCAGGCCAGGACTACATGCTCCAGAAACCAAACCAGTGTTGTTGTGGGTTTTTTTTTGTTGTTGTTTTGTTTGTTTTTGTTTTTGTTTTTTAAGTTCACATGCTGATTGCAAAGAAAAAGTCCATTAAAGAGCAAATTGTTTAAGGCATAGCCTTCAAGCCCTAGGGAACCTGCTTTCTGTGACAGTGTGATGGAAGGGCTTCTTATTCATATTTGGCTTTTCCCTATGCAGCAGGCTTCAGCGCTACCTGAGATTTACTCTATTGTGAAGTTCTTGCTGGAAAATAGGGGAATACACACCCAATCTGCCACACCACACAGATTTTTTTGGTGCCTCTTTTTCTGAGGACTTGCTTTCTCATCCTCTCCAGATGAGGTGGGTGGTAATGGTTTTGCTTTTTGTTGTTCCTAATGACTAGAAACTCCCAGTCAGAGGAGGAGACTTTGGGGCATTTTGCAGCACAGACTCTTCTGTTCTGCAAAATGTCTTTTCTTAAAACTGCTTTTCACAAATCAAAGCAAAGTTGCCATCTGATTAAAACTTTGTGGGATTAATTCCTTTCCTCCTTTCAGTTTCAACACTGCAGCAGAGGAGGATAACAGCATTGTTTCCTATAAACATCTGGACTTTAAGAAGTTAACAAAGTGACATTTGGTATGCTGAATGATAAACAAGTGCAGGGGAATTTGCTCGGATATAAAACAGAGATTTGTGTTGGAGATTGTGTAGTAGTTA
Organism: Lagopus leucura; assembly: GCF_019238085.1. Lineage (NCBI taxonomy): Eukaryota > Metazoa > Chordata > Aves > Galliformes > Phasianidae > Lagopus > Lagopus leucura. The sequence continues at coordinate 22,204,429 of NW_024962266.1, read as the reverse complement.
TAGTTCTATGATTTCTATGAGCTGGCAGACTTTTTTTCCAAGGCTTTAAGAGCATCTTGTATTCATGTTATTTTATAATGAAATATTCGAAATTATATCATCCCACCTGAACAGATGCCAGGCTTGACATTGCCACTTAGTACTAACTACTCACTGTTGCATGCCCATTAAAATACTGGGGCAAATCTCCAAGAACTACTAGATCTTAGGAGAAGATGATAAATTTTAAATAGAAGTCATTGGTGTTTTTTGGTTTTTTTTTTCCCCCCCTCTTTATAATAAATAAATAAATGTGTTTCCCACAGAGTTAGTTCTACTTGAAGAGCTCTTGGCTGTGCTTTGAAGCGGGTTGGGTGTTTGATAAATGCATCTCTGCAGTCTTGACTGCTCTTAGTTTTTCTCTACCTTCCTTGGGGACATGCTGCATGGGGAGAAGGCGAATGGTCCTTGGGAGCTGCCTGCTCCATGGAATGTTTTCCAGCTGTCTGTGCTCCTGTGTAGCATTTTGTTAGGCTTGCAGATAAATGCAGCTCTCTTTGGTTGATAGGCTGACATGAGTTTCTTTTCTCTGCTGTAGCTTACTACCGAACTAGGAAGCTATAGCTGTAGTGTGCTGGCTCAAGTCTTTGCTCTGAGCCAATGCACCCTTGTAGCCTTTGTGCAGAGCACTGCACTCTGGAAGCACTCAGATTCTTCTTTTCTGAAAGTTTAGAGTCTGTGTCATTTTTTTTGTTGTTCAAATCTCTTTGCAGCTTGGCAAAGCACACACGTACTTAATAATCTCAGCTTGTCTCTATGTAAATAATTAATCAGAAAGGGAAAATAATATAAATCCTAGATATCATATTGCTATTAAAATTGCAGAAGCATTAGTGCATCCAGTAAGTATTGTTTCTGTAATTAGATAACCTTTCTGAGCTGTATCAGCACTTAGGATAGGGAATATATGACCGTCTGCTTGCAGGCACCTGTGGTAGGAAGGAGGAAGCTTTGGTTTGTTTGAAGACATGGATTTCCATGCAGAGGGAAGGAATTAGCCTAACACAGAACCAGAGAAAATTTATGCTTCTTAGTCCTTGGCTCAGATAATTATTCTGAGAGCTGCCTATTGCAAGGCAGTGGAGGTCTACTGGTGCTTATACTGGGTCAGATTGAGTTGAGTTCTGAAGCTGGGCAGGTGTCTGCAGTCCTGCATGGCTGCTTCCAGATCACAGGTGTTCTCTGGGTTGGCTTTCCACCTGGAACAATAATCTCCAAGGATCAATGAAGTGAAGTAGTGGGGGTGGCAAGTCCCCAGTCAGATAGCCTAACTTTCCAGGACTTTTGCTCATGTTTCTAGTTCTTCCCCTTGGTTTCAGAGCTTCTGATCTGTAGAGAAATAAGCACATAAGGGGGAACACTGTAACCACCAGACTCTTCCCTGTGATTTAAACTTACTTTCTGTTGGGCAAATAGGACAAATACTCAGTTTCCCCAGCCATGTTTCAGGTTTGCTCCATGCTATTAGCATCTACACACTGAAAAGCATAAATTCATAACTCTGGTTTGCTTTTTGCATGAACGATGCTTCCTTTTTTGCTGAAATGCTGATAAAATCCCATTGTGCATTGATGAAGTTCTGTAATAATGGTTCTCAATAATATCAAGAAATTCAGTTTGTCACTTGCATCTTGATGTCCTAGAACTTACAGTATACAACCAAGCTTTCATATCTCAGTACCATAGCATAAAATAATTATGCAGACTTTTCACCCCATTGAAAAAGATGCATGAGTATTTTTAATGTGTTTGCTAGGCAACTTGGGCTTTCCCCACAGGGACAGAAGTGGTCTGTCCTGGTTTTTTCCAGAGGAGAGACTTAGGTTTAATGCTGTTTTACTGCGGATTACATGTGGAAAAGGATCTGGCTCTGTCACCACTCCCATTGCTGCATATATATATATTTTTTTTTTTCCATATGGCAAAGCTAATCTATGGTTAGTGGAAATTAAAGTGTTTCTATTGCACAGGTCCAGAGCTGAATTAGAATGGATAGCATTGCCCAGGATGGAGACACACGGACAGATGCTTTAGGAGCATCTTACTTAGCATTCATTGGATTTGTACGTGGTAATAGTCAATTCTACTAACTCATATTCTCAAAAGTGGAAAGCTTCTCTACAGGTTAATTTAAAGTGGAATTTTTCAGAGGACCCTGAACAGATTAAGTATCAATTCTTTCACCTTTGAATAGGAACTGAATGCTTTTCTTTATTAGGTTCTTTTGAAAATCTATCACTTGAAGGTCAATCAGTAGAATAATTATGATTGGACTATGTCTCAGTTGCAAACAATTCGTTGAAGTCTGGGGCTATTTTCAAGTGTCTAAATCACTCTTGAATGATTTAAAGAAAAAAAGAACTTGTGTGGGTGCTGGCTTTGCGGGTGAGTTTTGCAGCCTCTGCTCTCATTCAGATGTAACTGCTAGAGCTAATTAACCCCCCTAAAAAAAAAACCTCCAGTAGAACAGGTGGTTGTTTCACTTTCTCTCTCCTTAGGAACAATGACTGTGAAATTGTGGTTGTGATAGAAATTCTCAAATCTCTCAATGATGGGGATGGGATGGTCCATGCTTCCCCTCTTCCATCTCAAGAAAGTCTGGGGATGACTGGAGTTCGGTAAGATAGCTGGCTTTTGGATCCATGCCCTGGTCTTCTGAAGGTTTCTGATCTGGACAAATCCTTGCTTTTTCCTTCCTCTGACCCTTTCTCAGCAACATGCATGCATATATATATTTGCTGTTGCCAATAAAGACTAAGAAAAACACTTCCTCTCTTGTCTGCAAATGAGCGAAGGGGAGAAAATCTGTCTGCAGTAACACTTCCAGTGTTTTTTTTTTTTCCTTTGAAGCATCTAATGGATGGAGCTGGTCAATCATCCAGCATCTAGTTAAAGTTGTTACATGGGATGAGAACTCCAAATCAACAATAAATTATCCTGCAGCTGCTTCCGAGTTCTCCAGCACATCCTATCACAAGGATACTCCATGAACAAATGTTTCTATGGGCAACACGTGTTCTTCTGATAGCTTTTCATCAGTGTTCTGCTTCATGAGCTCAGGGCTTCTGCCAGGTGGGTTAATGGACTATAGAGAATCTGTTTTTCTGCAGTGGCAGGCAGTGGGGCTGCCCGTTGTTGTGCAGATTTCTCACTTGTAAAGCATGTCTGCTCTGTCACATCAGACCTGCCTACAAGCACACTGCAAAGTACTATGTTCTGGATGTGAACTAGTGCAAGAATTTAGATCCTTGTTATGTGATGATCTGAATTTCAGCATGAAAATCCATACATATGCAGTTTTTGATTTGCTGTTAGTAAATTTTTCCTGTGAATTGAAATGTGATTAGGTATCAATCCTATCACCTTTGAATGGGAACTGAATGCTTTTCTTTTTTAGGTCCTTCAAATGATAGCAGTTGAATTGTTCCTGCTACCCAAAGAAATGAAATATACTGTGATCTGTTGAACTTAAGATAGTACTGCAATGTGCTAATTTTAAACTGCTTCCAGTTTTTAATTATTACAACTTTCAGAGTTGTGGCTTTCAATGAATCTTGATTCCAAACCTGAAAAGAATTGTCTTGATCTGTGTCTACTGATTTATTTTTTTGAGCTCCTTTTCCATTTCTTTCCCACTTCAAATCCAAGACTGAATGATTTTTAGGTGATTATAATGCCTAATTCTAAAATGTGCTTTTTTTCTTTTAAATTTACAGTCTATCTGTCACAAAAGCAAAGGGAGCACACAAGCAAAAACACTGCAGGAATCAAGGTGTTAGTTTGCCACACCTGTAAATCCTTAGCAGCACCTGTGGCAGATTTGGGTTTTGCTCTGCCAATTGACCCAAGGACATAAAAGGGCAGCTGAATGTGCGCCCTGAAATAGGGACAAGGGCAGGAAATGAGGAGTTACTTGCTGTGCAGATGCAAAATTTGCAGCAGAAATACACTGTGACCTGTTTAGCTATTCTGACTATAAGGATGTACAGTTAAAGAAGAAAAACAGCCACATGTTTGTTAGGAGTGGATGTGGAACCTTTTGCAACCAGAGATGCCTCCATAGCCACTTGGTGAGCAGGGAGCTCTCACCCACCACTGCTTGGCCTGTCCCTGAGGTCTTTGCTGGAGCTTCTGGCTGCAGGATTGCTGTTGGCTCTGCAGGTATGTGTGAGTGTGGACATGCTATGTGGAAAGACAGTGTTAGACTCTCGCTAAGTAATGTTCTCCTTATTTCTAAGTAGTCTCTTTCTCTTTGCACGGTAAAAATGGTCATTTTTTGGGGTATGTGAAAGAGGAAGGCTTTTGCTGTGAACATACTGTTTGTTCAGTGCTAAAATGCTCTGTTGCTTTATATAGCCAAGATCACCTAAGGAATGTTTCTAAAGAGGCTCTCAAGGCTTGGACTGAGGAGGACTATCTAAGACTAAAGGGAATCACTTGGGAAAGCCGTACTGTACTGGGGAGTATTACAGGAAGCAGGGGCATTACAATATATTGGTGCCCAGGGTAGCACTTGTAGCATTTCTTGGCACATTTCTAAAAACAAAAACAAAACAAAACAAAAAAAACCCAAAAAATAACTACAAAAGGAGGTTAATGTGTAGCACCAGATTTTTCCCAGATCTAGTAGATAGCTTTGGGCATGCTGGTGTCGCATGGAACTCCTTAAGCCTCCTCTGAAAGGGTAGTGAGGCACTGGCCCAGGCTGCCCAGAGAGGTGGTCAGGTCACCATCCCTGGAGGTGAGGTGTTAAAGGAAAGGGTAGGTGTCTAACAGAATGTCGTCATTTAGTGGGGTGGTGATGGGTTGATGGTTTGACTAGATGATCTTAGTAATATTTCCAACCTTAATGATTCTATGATTTCCTTTCATTTCACTCTATGGTTTCCTGTTGTGATGCTGATGCATGAGTAGAAGGTGAGGTCCTGCTGCTGAGCAAATCTACAATTTCCTAGCACTGGCTTCCTGCTAAGGCTGTTGGCTTCATATCCCCTTCTCCCTCATCCCAACCCTCTTCTGTTGTACAGTGCAGACAATCCTTCATTGCAGTACTGAGAATTATTTTCTTGTTTTAAATCTCAGTTTGAAAATGTCAAAGTTCAGTTTTTGAAGAGAGAGAAGTCTGGGTGCTAAAAGCAAAAATGTTCTTTTTAATTAGAGTTATGCCCTCGAGCAGTGAGAAACCATTATGTTTTTATTCTTCCTCTGTACTACTTCTAAAACCTTTTACATGATCAGACTAAAAGGTAAGTGCAAATGAGTAAGCAGCTAGAGGAGTAAAGCAGATATGTATAAAAAAAATATGGAGAAAAAAAAACAGCAGTGGGGAACCGTAAATCTTGCTGGTTTATATTTATGAAATAATTGACATTTAAACTCTGTTGCTGTTTCTGGAGACAAGATATTTGAGAAGACCATTTCTGTCCTGGAATACTGTGCTTTGGGTTGTGCGTGTGAAGCTGAGCATTGTTTGTATTCCAGTGCTATCTGTAATGTGATATGATGGTGACATGCTGCTTAGTGGGGGGAGACTGATAGAGAGGCCACTCTGCTACCACACCTGATGCACCTGTAATTCACAGTGGGTGTGAAGTACTGTGAGTGCTGCTTTGCATCACAACCAGGCTTCAGGGTCCCACAGACACTGAGGGGCTGATAAATGTTTTTGCATTATCAGATGGTGCCATATGTGTGTGCACGTCTTGGTGCTGGAAGCATGTGTGACTGACCAGGATGCACCAGAGCTGTTCTGATCTGGAAGCTCCTCACCTGTAAATGTGGGTGGAAACACTGTGCTTATGTACACCAGCCCATGTCGTGCAGCTGTATGGCTCTTTTCCAAACTGCCTGCTCTCTGAGCACTATGTGCCCTGCTCAGGGGAAGGAAGTCCCAGTCTGAGGAAAGGAACCCACATTTCCCCACATTTATCACATCTAACAGTTGACACAGCATCTCTGGAAGCTGTTAGCTCCCAGATGAGAGCTAAGATAGGGCCCTGCAGCATGCATACTGGAAGATACATTCCTGCATAAATTATATTTATGTATTACATGAAAGAGCGCATCAGCCAATGTGTGAGACTGACAGGCAGGAAACTTTGAGATAACGGAGCAGGGAGGAAACGTCACCTTTTCTGGCTTATGTTTTTCTTAATAAATATTCTTGCTCTGAGTGTTATAAAGGAGGATGCTGTTATTTGATGCAAAATATAAAGGCAGGAATATGTTATCATGGAAATGAAGGCACCTCATTTACCCTGTTCTATATTTGCTGCAAGATTTTTTTGTCTGGGGCAAAGGCCTGATTTTCAAAGGCACCTGGATCTTTATTTTAAATATATGTTTAACCTGGGCCAATATATGGCCCCACATTGGCCTGTGTTGTGTGACTGGCAGTGATGCTCCCTGCTAAACACTTCTGCAAATCTGAAATGGAGGAGGTGGGGGCTACAGTCATGCATTTATCTCATTTAGTGCATCAGGTACTGAGAATTCAAATCCAGAACTGCAATTCAGGTGTGCAGAAGTCAGTTGACCCACGAGACAAGCCATGCCTTCATGAGCAACCCAGACATTGTGATGCTGGAGGAGCTGTGTGGGTGGCTCATGGTACAATGGGGATCCTATCTTAGCCAGTCCTCTGGGCACTGCTACCAAGTCCTGCGTGATGGGAAGATTCCTGGAGGCCACTATCATATTTTGATTTTGAAACAATGCCTCTAAGCTAAATTATCTCTTTAGTGCTGACTAGGAAAGACACAGCATGGCTGTAGCTATGCTTTAGACCTCTGGTTTGAACAATTGCATCATGTATTCAGAAGTTTTATATGTGCCTGAGACCAAACCTCTTGTAGGTACAAACTCAAGAGGAGGAAAGGAACGCTAGGGGTGATTTAATGGAGGCCTGGTAAAGTCTGACTAAAGAAAATAGATTTCTATGTTTTGTTTTGTTTCCATATTGTTTTTACTCTTTTGTTAAAACCCATTTTATTTACTTCAAGGGTTTTGTATTTATTCCCACTGTGAAGGATGGAGTGACAGAAGTTGGAGAAATAGAAAAGAAACATTTTGGTGGCTGTGGCTGTCTGTCTAGATGCCAGCTTTCTTCAGGGAAAATCTTAACTGGCATGCTGACTTGTTGAGTCCTGAATAATAAATAATGAGGTGCAGGGTGGACAGATGGGTAATGGATGAGTTCTGCAAGGCTTAAAGGGAGGCAAATTTCCTTTTATTTACTGACTTTTTTTCCTTAAGGCCTTATTCAAACACAAGAGAACCAGATTCTCAGCTGGAAAAATTGACATCCTCCCATTTAAGTGGTGTTTCATTTCCATCAGGCAGAAGAAAACAAAGTTTGGCTTATAGGCAGTGATTGTACCTCCATGCACTGTGGTGCCGGGGATGCCAAGGTACCCCAGCAGGCTGGGTGGTGTCATCCCTCAGCATTGCAATGTGAAGCAGAGAGTGTTTGCATGAGGTGCTCTCTCTCAATGACACTATCTTCATTTTTAATGTTGCTATCTTCATGTTCTTTGTCTGTTCCTTGTAATAATGAATCATTTGAGTCTGGAAACATTTTGGGCTGTGTACGGCAGTGCAAATACAAGTAGAAATGGGCATCTGAGTTTATTTTGACAGGGACCATCTCCTGTGAAGGTGTTTATTGTTGGTTTCTGTTTCTGTGTATACTGGCAGTTACTTTGTTTCTCTGCTGTGCAGTGGTGGTAGGACTTCATGGTCTGAGCTTTTGAGTTCCCCAATTTTGAAGTGATTGTGGGGAGAGGTTGGCCAAGAAGCGTTTGCTTGAGGATCCTTGATTCTTGAGGATTGCGGGAGTCAAAGATGGGTTAAATGAGTGAAATCTGGTGCTCAAGCTGCACCAGAGTGTTTACAGCACTGCTGCCAGCCTGCCCCTTCCTCTCTCTCCATTCAAGTCAATCCCCTCTTTCATGCTTGTTCCAGAAGCTGTAGCTGGCTGCCTCGTACATGCGTGTCCCCAGAGCCCCTTCAGCCTGAGCCACAGACCAGGATTCTGCTATCTGCACTGCGCTCCTTGCCCTGAACGCACCCTAGTCCTGCAGTGCTGGTGCCAAGAGGCACTTAGGCAATAGGAATTGAGATGTCTCAAGGAAAAATTTTCTCTTTACAACAAATTGGGGTAGACCATCTGTAACGGGGGAGCTGGATGGAGCTCTTCATTGGCACAAGTTGATCTGGTGGTGAGAGGACCAGGGTCCTCCCCTCCCATGTAGTGATCCTGGCCATCCTGCAGGCTGTTGGATTACCAAGCACCTGTGTGACTTTTCTGAAATGCTAAGTCTGATGCCAACTGCATAAGAGAACTTCTAATTTTTCAATTAAAAAGCCAGCTATAGAAGAGGCTGTCTCAGCTGCTCTGTCTTGATAAGAAGGGAAAGATTTGCAATGTGCTGTCAAGTCACAACTCCATCACGCATGCGCAGGTCTGTTCTGCCAGAAGCAGACACAGAAAGAAAACCTCCCATCAGTTTCATCTCCTCATTGAAATCTATCTTGTCTGACAGGGAGCCTTTTGAAGATAGACGCTTCCCACCTGTAGAACTCACTTAGGACTGGCAGCATCCCGTGGCTGTTGCCTGAGGTCTTTCCTGTGCTCCCTTGCTGAGATTCACAGTCTGAAATTCCCTCCCTGCTCCTGCCTATTGAAATAAGAAAAATAAAATATAAAACACACCTTAAGAGCACAGGTTTGCCTGTTAATCCCAAACACATCAGTGTTTAGGCATCAAAAGCTTAATCATCCATTATTTATCTGCTGCTGGGAGAACACTATGTTTAAGTTGATGGTAACAGAAGAATTCCTACAGGTGTTTTTCCACTTGTAAACATTTAGGATGAAGGGAAGTAACTGCCTTAGGTTCTTTTTTTTCTTTCTTTTTTTTTTTTTTTTTAAAAAAAAAAAAAAAAAAAGCCCTGCCTTGGACTCCTGGGTTACTGATTGGGAATTTCTATTACTTGAGCAATGTTTCTAACCAGCTGAAATAGCAACTGCTCTGTCAGAGGATTATTCTAGGAAATGAGTATTATATTTGATTATAACATTGATTTCACACTTATTAAATCCTAGCCAAAGAAGGTGCCTAAGAATATTATTTCTATCCTAAAGTGTTTTGTTACAGGCAGCATTTGTGCATGCTAAGCCTTCTCTTAAGCTGGTGGTTATCCTTTAAGAACAGTGTTCATTGACTGAAGTGAGGGTGCTGGTATGCTTTGATGAAAGAGGGAAGCACAGGCATTTAAAACAGTGTTCTTCTGCTTGCTGAGGGTGCCTGTGTTGTGGGTGTGTGTGTGTCTATGTGCCGGACATGGGTTGCACTTATTCCAGTGATTTGAGGCTTTGGAAAACTTCCATGATTTCTTCATAGTTTCTTCACTGGTTTTGCACAGTTTTAGAACCTGGCTTAGTATGTCTCCCTCTCAACACTGGAGGTCTTCTGATAAGCCTCAAGTCTAGGAGCTGGAGCCAGCAGTGAAGATGGGGTAATTGGTGTTCCTGGTGGAAATGGCTTTTTGGTGGAGATAAATGTATAGCACAAACTTAAATGAGCTTCTTGAGCTTTTCTTGGATATTATTTGTAGAAAAGGAGGATGGTTACTGCTGAGATTACGTGATTTAGCAGTCAGAAGGGATTGTTGTGAGAGTCTCTTCTCCAGTACCCCACTGCATATCATTTGATGGTTCCTAATTCTTCACAGCCACTAAAGGAATCATAGCTTTTCCTTGAACTAAGAGGATTCTGCTGGAAAGACACACAGTGCTGCATGCTAAGTAAACCCGCTTACTGGTTCTGATTCAGTTAACAGTGGTAACAATATGAATGTGTGCTCAGCATAATGGATGGGCATGTATGGTAACATATCCATTTGAGGACTTGGTTGAGTATATGCTTACTCTGAAATTCCACCAAATGTCTTTGATAATGTTCTGGATGATCATGGTGTCATATAGCATCCTATCTACTGGAGATACTAGCTGAAGGTCGGTGGTGCCACCTGACCCTCAGTAATATCGCAGAATCATAGAATGGGCTGGGTTGAAAAGGATCACAATGATCATCGAGTTTCAACTCCCCTGCTATGTGCAAGGTCACCAACCACTAGACCAGGTATCCTAAATGTTGTTCTTTCCTCATGTCTCCTTTTTCCTCATTTCCATCAGAGAAAGCTGATGCCATTTTGAGTGTTAGATGTTGACTGGTCTAATCATAATGGACATCTGTGGGAGAATTCATAGCCTATTGCTCAAAACCTATAAAATGCTGAACCCTGAGAGGTCAATGAGCTGTTCCTGCCCAGCAACTAGAGGTGGCTATGTGCCAAAAGAAGGGGTTACCAGAAACCCAGAATGTGGTGGTCTCTTTCTGAGTCAGCTAATCCATAAACATTAATCTATTATGCCAATTAAGTGCTTAGAGAAGGTGAACCACTATGTAAGTACCAGGTGTTGTGGGAAGCCTGGGTCATGGCAATGCCAAAGGTGCCATCTGATGGATGAGAGATTAAACAGGTCTCTGCTATAACTGCTCATTAACGATTCTGTAACAATTTTCATGACAGCAATCTTCCCTGGGAATTGAATGTGAACCCCTGATCAAGATCTGAGCTTATTCTTTCATCTTCTGGTCAGTAAAAATTGAATGCAATTGCTGAAAAATCGTGCTACATTTCTCTACTAATCCATGAGCTATGAAAAACACTAAACCTGAAAGTAACAGATGGTAAAAGAATAATGATGGATCCAGTCAACAATAATTTCCTGTCCTATAATTTCTTCTGGCACTGTGCTGCGAGCTGAAAGGCTGAGCTAATTTCCGGACTGTACTGTGGTCTTTCTGTATGATGTGAGATCAGATCATATAGGTCCATGCTCTTCATTTTAGATGCCTGGCTTTGGTCCCTGGTGATGACTTCAGTTGATTGTTCTTGCAGTGCTTGCACTGGACATGGCTCCAGCAGCTGGCCCAGTGGTGCTGAGCAATGCCCAAGTGCTCTGGAAGTTGGACCCTCAGTGACTTGGACAGGGACTGAGAAAACAGCCTGAGCCAAATCTCCCTCTCCTGGAGTCATCCACAGGCGGGCTTCCAGGGGTGAGGGACTGCTCTGGCTGCAAGTGAAGGCATCCAGAGTTAATGCCTGTTGTCGGCTGGAAAGGGAATGAAAACGTGCCTCCTTTACAACAGCAGGACATGGCCAAGTTCGTTAACATTTATTAGGTAATGACGAGCTGTGCTATTGAAATGCCCGTAAATAAGCAAACCATCTACAGATGGCCACTTAATAGGCTCTGCTACCAGGCTGTAATACCTGACCCCACGCACAGATGTTGCTTTCCTGAAGCAGCTGTGCCACGTGGGTTCACTTTCCACCAAGACAGCTCCCCTCCTGCACCAAGGACGACTGAATTTCAGTCTTCTTGAAGCCTATGTGCATCCTCCCCCCACACTCCAGCCCCGTTCCCAAGGTATTATCATTTCCACAGTTTGTTGTTTGGAAAAGCAGGCTGTGGTGCCTGTCATCCTTTGTGTGTGCTTTGTCTTTGTGCCAACTCGCATCCCGAGGAACTGCAAAGTGGCACCCGCGCTCTCTGTCTCACAGCAGGCATGTTTTGCATTTACTGACACATGGGGAGTGACTGAGTAATACTAACATGAAAACAATTCTGACAGAACAAGGGCTTGATGCAGGGGGAAAAAAATATCCAGGAAAACAGAGCGTGTGCAGCATATGCTAGTGCTTTCACCAGTTCAATAAATATTTATTGTATTTCTTATAATTGAGTTTCTCCAGTGAAAACCTAAGTGGAAAAGTGTAAGAGGAAGTTTAGGCAGATGGCCCTTCATTTTTATTTATTTATTTTAAGAAAAGCAAACAAATAAAAACAGGTCTCTCAACCCAAGCACACCAGCAGAGGTTTCTCACAGCACAAATGAGAAAATATTTCAAAAGAGCGTTTTCCCAGCAGTGCAGATAAGGGGGGAAGAAAAAGAAATAAAACGAAAAAACAGTGAAAAAAGCATAACATATACAGACTCTACAGCCTCCTCTCTCCACTGATTTGAGACTTGGGGTCTTGTTTTGTGACACTTGATTTTGTTTTGGACGGATGTGTAGAATCTTCATTTAGCAAAATTGGATGTCAGATGTCTTCCACTTAGATACTTTTAAAAAAAAAACAAAAACAAACAAACAAAAAAACCTGGAAAAAGCAATAAGTGGGAGTGCTGTAACAGAAAGGTTGGGACCATTGAAGACCAGCTAATAGAAAAGACCTCTGATATGGTGGGAATACATCTAAAAATCAGTAGGTCTCATGTTGTCTGGTTATTCTGCCATAGCTTTTCCCCAGTCATCTCTCCCTCATTTCTGCAGCTGACTGCTGGGTCTGGTGTTTTGTTTTTTTTTTTTTGGTGGTTTTTTTTTTTTTTTTGTCTACCCCTCAGTTTGCTTTGGTTGAGCTGTGAAGCTCCTTGGATTTAACAAGAGTCTTCAGGCTGTTTGGAATTTGTCATTTTTAATGCTGCTTTTTGGCAGAAGCATCCATGTTCTGTGACATTTCCCTTTAATTTAGAGCCACTTTAGAGCATCTGTAAATGGTCATGAGATAGGAATTTTAATTGTTTTAATTATATTCCTGTCTCTCCCAACCCTCTCTCTCCAGTGGACCTTTTTACGTTGCATCAGAGAGAATTTTCTTCCTCCCTCCTCCCCCCAATACTTTTTTCAGATACTGACATCTGGAGACATTCATCAAAGAGTAACTTCTACTGGAAACCAGAAATCCATTAATGAAGCTGAAACTATTTGCATAGCAGAAATTATACTTAATAACGTTTAAGGAGAAAACTCATGTGATTGATGTAGAATACAATTATAGTTAATGGTCAGGGAGCAGGGGTGTTAAAGCGTGTTGTTTTTCAGAGCTGCACTTCATTTTCTGTAACACTGGGGCCAGTGCCCCTTTGCAGGGCATGGGGGCTGGAGGAAGGGGCTGTTCCCCATAGCTCTTCTGAAGGGTATCATTTAGGGTGCACGTTGCACCCATAAGCTGCCTGTTGAGGAGAGGAGGCACCTGATCTGCAGCAGATAGGGCTGGCTTCTGGTGGCTGAGCCCTCTACAAGGCCTGCAGGAATGCAGTAGTATTTATTAGCTTCTTTTGGGGTGAGGGGGAAGCCGTTTATAGGACTGCTGTGCTGGAGAAGAGAAGGAAAATGAGGTTTGCTTCAGACCTGAGTGTCTGACATCTGGCTATGTGGAGGGCACAGGCAGGAAACGTTATGCTTAGTGGCCATGGATGTGATGGGCTTTTTTTGGAAAGTTCAGGTATTTCATGTGTGGCTCCATACCCTAAGGACAAGTTAATGGGATGGTCGGGAGCCCAGCCCAGGAGGTCACTGAGGAGAGGAAGCATGTGAAACTGATTCAGATGCTGATTGTGTGCTCTGCAGGGAGGCTGCCTGGGGTAAGTCAAGGCCAATGCTATTAAAAGAAATGGCTTTGCACCAGCTTGGAGGAAATAACTGCGAACAGGACCATAGGTCATGCTCCTGCTCCGTGCTCTAGAGCTCAGCTTGCTTTCCTGAGATGCGTTGGCATCCTGGGCCCAGCAGGAGCTTGCTGGGGTGACCAGAGGGTTATTTGTGAAGTCTCTAGCTCCATGGCACTTGTGTGAGCAGGTTGTTCTCTGGGTTCATGGCAGATCTTGAGTTTTTGTGCTGAAGCAATTGATTGCTCTGCAATTTGGAGTTACTTATACTTATGCACAGTGTTAGTGTTTATTCTGGGGCATCAGTACCCAAGGATGGGGAGTGCAGAGGTATAGTGGTTTCGCCCACGTTTGGGAAATCACTTAAGGTGGAAAGCTAAGAGCCTGGATATACTGGGACCAAAACACAGTAAGGTGGAAAACAGATCTGTCTAGAAGACCTCAAGTCTTTGGGGCTCTCCAGTTTGGTACAGCAATCTGCTTAATCCTCCACAGAGAAATACCAGGCGTAAATTCCCTTTCCTTTAAGCCCACAAAGCAGCAAGAGATGAGGAGAGCCATGTTCCTCATGGAGATGAAGAACAGAGTCCCTCGTGGGTCTGAGCAAATGACACCTGTGTGTTGCCTGGGGTTGCTGTGGAGGACAGGGACCCACACGTCCCTCCTCACAGCTGCAGCCTTACACTTATGGCAGTGAGTAGGAGGCCACTGAAGTTCTATATTCCTCTAGGGATTTCTGGATTATGGGGTTTGTTTTTCTGTTTTTAAAGGGATCAAAGTTTCTAAGCTGATTTTCATTCAGATGTCTAACCGATAGTGGGTGACAGCAAAGGAAATCAAAGGAGGGAATTATTGTCTGTGCATCTCGGTTAGTCATTCTTGTGGCTGCCTTTAAAGCCCCACTTAACATAAACATAAAACCTTTTTGGCAGGTGGGCTCTGTGCTCGTACTCGGATTGCTGGATTTCTCTGTAACAGATGGAGTCTTTGTCCCTTTCAGATCTAGGGCTTTGCACTTGTTTTCTGTTTTAAACTGCCTTTTTATTTATTACTCATCAAAGGGAAACCACATAAAGGAAGTGGGGAAAAAAGAACATTTATTATTTTTCAAGCAAAGAAGAACTTAAAGGAAGACCTTCTATCAATACTTTATGAGCCTGGGGTCATTTCAATACGTTTTTGCAAGATGATTTCCTTTAACCAGAGCATGATTTGCTGCATCACGTCAGCTTGCAGGTTGGAGCTGAGGGTTCTGCCTACCAAAGAATTTAGCTGGAGAAATTACCCTTTTGTCGTGACAGCAGTTTGTGACTTGGCATCCTTTAAGATGTTGACTATCATATTTAAACTCAAGTTGACTGGCAGTGCTAATCCTCGTCTACCCATAGTATAACCTGAGAAGACATTCTGGTTCATAGCCTGAGCTTTTGAAAGAGCAGAGGCTCTCTCTTGCATAGCCTGTTTGCTGATGCATGCTCTTTAGTCACGCCTGTAGCTGTACCATTCTACCTTGGATTAATGTGTGGCCTGGAAGGACCACTTGATGTTCAGACTCCTCGTAACTGGAAATTCAGCCTTGAAGTTTAGTTCATGGCCTGACCTTCTGTAGAAGGCAACTGCAAAGAAGCAGGTAAGACTTACAGATCCAGCTGAGTCAAAAGGTGTGAGAAAGGCCTGGAACAGCTCTTCCCCCACTGCCCTCCCTCTCTGCAGTAGTTCTTATTTCCTATTCCAGGCACATCTGCACCTGAAGCCTCTTCTGTGGAGTGGGTGTTTGGTCAGTAAGTTGCAGAACAGAGCTGTACAGGAGGCAGAGTCCTGCACTGGGCACAAAGCAGCTCCCTTCTCACTTACCTCCCCTATTCTCATTAGCTGCCTGCTCGACAAAAACAAAGACAAATGTGCACACACAACTACCAACAGAAACAGAGAGAGAGAGAAAGAGAACGAAGGAAACAAAAGCAAAACAAACAAAGAAAAAAAAAAACAACCTGGCCAGTTGTGCAGATTTGTCAGAAAGAGAGCAAATCAGCTCACCTGCTGCAAGCTATGAGGATGAAAAGCAAGATGCCTAAATCAGGATCCCATCAAGAGCTAAATCTGTATCTGATTATTCCTTGTCTTTCTACTCTTTGAGGATATTTAGAAGATGCTGATGACATTGATTTCACGCAGAGAGATCCCAGAGCAAATCATAGATTGTATGCAGTGTGATAAATCTATTTTGTAGCCAAAGACCTGCCTGGACCAGTCTGAGGCACATTTCATTTGTATTGCAATGCCATTAGGTGGGATAAAAAAATTAATTTGCCAAACTTCCACTTTGCACTATGTTTGAGCTAATCTGTGAGCCCAGTGCAGGCTGCTGCCCTTCACCCTGCACAGCTGAGCAGCCCATGCAGTTCCCATGCAGAGTTCTGGGAACACATCACAGTAGGGTTAGACCTGGGCCAGGTATGTGCGTGCAAGCGGGATCTGCATTTGTTATGCTGGGGTACCGCTGTCTATGTGGCAGCTGCTCCAGCCAAGGCTGAAATGCAGCCATTTCTGGGGTGAAAGTTATAGTTTAGGTTTTTTGACCAAACTGCTTAGGATTAGTTGTAAGTTTGTGTTTGGTAGAAAAGAACAAAAGAAATCAGAATTAACTTGGGTAGCAGCTGGCCTGTGGAGTTAGGTCCTCTTCTTGCAGAAACAATAAGCCCTCAGTTCTGTCTTATCTAAAATGTCTTTTTTTTTTCTTCTCTGTTCTTGTTCACTTCAGTCAGATCAGTAAAATGATGCCAGCGAGGTGACTGGTTTGAGGAGAAGCTCTCTTGTTTGAACAACCATCTCTTATGGAGCCCAAGTTTGAGTTTTGTTGACTCTCCAGCTGTAGTACTGATCCAGACAGAGGGCTTAGCCTATGATGTCTGATGGGATCAGGGCACAAAGAGCAGTAAGAACAAGTGGATTGAGTACTACGGTTTCCACAAAACAAATCTCACAGTCACAGATAATTGAATAGATTTCTGTGCTTATTCCAGTTTTCTGAGCTCCAGAGATGCACTTTAAAGTGCTTCATTTTACCCCCAATTAACTTTAATTCATCTTGTCTTGAGCTCTTGAGAATGGAAACTCTGCCAGATTGGCTGTCTTTAGTCTTTTTTTTTTTTTTAATTTAAAAAAAAAGGGCTAGAGGACTTTTTTATTAAAAGAAAAAAAAAAGGCAAAAATATGAGGTTCACATTGATTGCACCAAATTCTTTAAAATAAGAGCATTTGAGTGAACTACTAAATTTTCACCTCTATGGAAATAAGGCTCTGTGCAAAGTGAAGAGCCTGATAAGTGATTATTACTTTCTGTGCAATGTAATGGCCTTGAAGAACTAAATGGGATGAATAAATAAATAAATAAAACCCTTGAAAAGAAACTCTATCAGTTTAACTCATTCACTTGGTAGTGTCTAATGAGTAATATTAAATGCTTCTACCAGAAAAATCAACATTTGGAGGGACAAGTCACTATTATCCCATTTTTGCATCAAGACCAGAATGTATTAGACACAACTGCAGCTCTAGTTTGTTGCAGACACATAGAAGTTGCTTTGGAATGATGAGAGTGGAAGGAAATTGCAATTTCTGTGAGTATGAACATGGCCTAAGTAATGCCATTTTGCATACAAACTCCATTTTGTACAGATGGATTGTTCACATACTGCATTTTCTTTTTTTTTTTTTTTTTTTCCTTAATCTTTCCATCCCCCTTTCTAATATACAGAAATGTGTACGTGGTCAGACATTTTGACTACTGCAGTAAGATAGGTTAGGTAAGTAAGTGTGAGGAAAAACAAAATAAGGGCGAGAATAATGCTGAGGAAATGCAGGTGCAGGGCTTCTCAGGAGAAGAGTTAAACTAAATAGAAACCCCTTGAACTTGGAATCTTCCATGGTACAGACATTTCAGTACGGTCAGCTGAGCAATACTGTGGTTTGGGACTACAAGTGCAGTAAAAAAAAGAGCATAAGCAGGGTAGAAACTGGAGAACTACTGAGCGAGTTACAGGTGTCCATCTTGTCTTTGACAGCAAACACTGAGTAAGAAGTTATTTCTATTGCTTTGTTACTCTATTTAATTTGGCAATAAAGTCTCCCGTATAACAAGAGCACTTATTATTGCTTCCTGACCACCTAAAATTGCAGTGCAACAAGAGAACACCTAATAGCCAATATGTTATCCCCATGGAAGGAAATGATCCATTAGCAAAATGCAATAAACTGGCAGGCAGGAGGGCAACTAAGCATTTTGACCCTATTAGCCTGGAGATAGGAAACCTGGTAATCCTAAATGTGATTCCCTCAGAGATAAGTTTAATTACTGAAAATGCGAGAACTGCAGTAAGCCTGCAAAAATCCCTTTTTCTTTGGAAGCAAATGGAAGCAGAACGGTAATCTAGCAGTTAGAATGCAGACAAAAACTTTACAGTTAGCCCAGTTCATTCTCAGGTAATAATAACATATATGTTGACTCTCCAAGGAGTTATCAGATGACCTCTTGAGTATATATTTCTGCTGTGCCTTTGTTTCCCTTTATTGGCGTTCTCTAGTATTTGGATTGTGCCCACAGTTCTGAAGCTCTCTATGCCTGGAGGTTTGTTGTGTCCTACAGTTAGAAGAAGAAGAGCCAAAAGATCTGGTAATAGACAGCCTTGTGACACACAGAGAAGTTAATTTCATGCTTGCTAGAGCCCCGTAATGCTGCTAAACATGGCCATCAAGGAAAAGTTATATTGTGTGAAGTGGGAATCTTTGACCCCCCCAAAATCATCCTGTATAAGTTTTTGTATTAAACATCGTAACTATCAATTCATGTAAGTATCCAAGTGTGCAAGTAACTGCTGATGACACAGGTTCCGAAAACACCATGCACATTTGAAGGGCTGCTCTGTGCCATTCCTTTGTAGGTTAGTACTTCTGGGCAGCAAGGTATAAGAGGACACCTCATCTTCATGCAGCTGGGGCTGGGCAGTGCTAGTATCACACAAATTCACATCCTGTGTCCTTAGAACTCTTTCAGGAGCAAATGAGAGTAGCTCAGCCATGCAGACATTTGTGATTTGTACAGCTGTATTTACAAACTTTCCCTGCCTGGATATATATTTTTAATAGTATTATCTACTATTATTAATTACTAATAAATAAATTACTAATAAATTACTTACTAATTAAAAATTAATTACTAATAAATAATTACTAATAAATTAATTACTAATTTTTAATACTATTATCTACCCTGTGTTTATCTATTGAAAGTAGAAGTAGCAGTATTCCAGGTTATATCCTTGCTGATTGTAGTTGATAGGTAGCTGTTTGTCCCTTATTAAAGGCATTATGCACTTTGATTAAGGTTGCTAAAAGAAATCTCTTCATAAGTAGCTAAGGGAAATCCAAAGGCAGTTATAAAAAATCTTAACTAGGTCTATGTCACGGTCTCCATTTAGCCTGACAGTTATCCATCTGAGATTCCAGATCTGAAAATATCCGTATGTGTAGCTCTGACCAAACTCTTGCTCTTTGAAAAAGGTGTAGGCTTCTTGTGCAGCTACAGAGAAACTAGGGTCATTCTGCCTAGATGTTCTGAACGTGCAGATGGTTACATCAAAACCTATGCAAACACAAAATGTATAGGACATATGCTAGAACAAGTTGTGATCATTTCTCATACTGTGACTCATGGCTGTCTGTCTGCATCTATGAAGCAGTTGAAGTTAGCTCAGTAGAGTCTTAACAATCTCTGCAGAAGTTAACCTGAAGAGAGCTCTTATGCTAGGACCATGGCCGTGAGTAGGGGTAGAAGGAAATTATTCATGTCAAGCAGAGTTGAAGGCAGTGATTCCTGACTTTTATTTTTTCCCTGGGCTTGCTGAGGAACTAGAATTCAGACGTTAGCTGTATCAGATAATATCCTCTTGAATATTAGTTGTACTGTTTTGTCTTTGGGGAAATAATGGTCTCTTTTCTAAAAGAGTTTGACTTCTTCAGTACAAGTCTTACATGTTTGTTAACTAGCATGAAAAGAACTGGGTATTTGATTTTTGAAAATAACTGTTGTGTGAAATGCTGAGAGCTCTGAGATTCTTTTATCTATTCTGGTATGCTGGGCACCAATCTAGGGAAGAAAAAAACTCAGCATAAGTCCTATAAATGTGTCATCCCCAGAGCCTGGTTAGCTTGATTCGTCAAAATTTTCCATCATATCTTCATGAAATAAAGCATGAACTGTATCTGCAGGTTGGAGGAAATTTTGGTGACCTAAGTCTGCACAAGGCAACTTTTCCTCCCTGGGAAGAAAATGCTACAGTTCTGGAAGTCTTACCTTCGGTCCCAGGAGCTGGAAGTAAAACCAGCTCCTCTCATCAGCTGAGAAACAACAAGGACTACAGAATTGTAATTTTGATCAGCAAGGCAGAAGTGAGACTTCAAGATATGGTTCTGCATGTTATCTCACCTAAATGGTTCATAAAACAGTCTCTACAATTGAGCAGAAATAACTGAGCTCTTTAACATCTCAGTAGCAGAGTATATCAATCATGTGGGGGAAAGAAAAACCTAATCTGCTAATAGAAAGTGTGGTTGATTAGCAGTGGGTGCAGTACCCGCTGTTGGTGGTAGGGAAACTAGTTGATAAGGAATCACTTAGAAGGAACCTGCATCATTGATGAGCTTAAGGAAGAGCCATGCCCTCGCATCACTGTGGGGAGAGGGACAGATGAACCAAGACGAGGGAGGAGGCAGGTGACCCCACTGCTTATCTTTGCTTCCAGGCTTCATTGTGCCATCGCGTGGGGCTGCTGCGAAATGCCTCCAGCGAGTTGTGAGACTTGAAGTTCTCACATCTGTTCTTCTTGACTTTAATGCACTGATGCTAAGCCCAGGGTCATTGGTAATATATTGAAGAAGTAACAAGTGATTGTGTAAATATGTGTCCCCCAGCCGTCCGTTTCTGTTAGACAGTGCTGGATATTTTATCACAAATTAATCATGCATTCTGACAGTAGCTGGAGTGGCATTTTCTGCTAAACTTATCCCTTTAATTAAATGTAGATGCTCCATCTTCAGGCTGACAGTCTCAGGACACCTGTTTAATTTTTTAATTGGGGCCAATGGTTTGCCTGTTCATCATGCTTTTCTTTTTTGCATCTTCTCATCCCCACGCATGTTCACATAACGCACTGAGCAGAGCTACAGATATTGAACAGGACAGGCTGGGTTGACAGCTAAGGTCATTTCAACGAAGTACTGGAGCGCTCGTGTGCTTCAATGAGAAGGCTGCTGTGTCTGTTAAATGCAGATTGACAGAAGCGTCTAAGGGACAACCTTTCTCTTCCATAGGAAGCATTTAATTACTGCTTTGCATTCAGTGGAAACGCTTGCAAGTTTCTGCACTCAGATCTCCCTAAATCAGCATGTGTCTGATCATTTTTTTTCCTTTCTATTCAGCCTGCTTGAAATGTTTGAGAGTTTTTTGTTTTGTTTTGTTTTGTTTTGTTTTTCGGTAGAGCATTTGGAGCGTTAAAATGGCCCTTTTGATCCTTTTAGAATCTCAAAACAACAAGTGGGTGAGCTACTCTTTTCTTTTGAGAATCCAGATGCATCTGCCCTTCCTGTGTGTGATTTCAAAAGGATGGTTTGTAAATACTGTGGTGTTTTGTGATTACGTTCTGAATCAAGTGTTTGATGCTTCATTCCTTTTAAGTGGATGATGATTATTTTTTTCTTCTTTTAATTCATAATGCTTCGTTGAAGTCAATAAAGATATATGTATATATATATATATTATCTTTTAAGTAATACAGTGTGCATTTCCAATGCTTTTCTAGCTAATGATCTTTAAAGACCTTGCAGAATGTAATTAAGCCATGCAACACTTGAGGTCTGATTTCTGCAAGGCTTGTTTGCTCACCACGTAAGTTGGCTGCTGATAGTACTTCTCTATGGAAAGACTGCTGGGTCTCCACACCTCTTCTTCCAGCTCTCTGAAGGCACAGTCCTCACTGTAACTATCTGCCTTGGGTGCTACAGCTCAGCAAGAAAGGAAACTGAAGCTCTTTCTGCTCACATTGCACCTGTTTCTACACAGCAGTTTGCAAGGTAACAGCTGTCAGATGGCTTCTTCTAAAAATGAGTTTTGGAATAATATCCCATTTATTCAATTGACTTAGGTCAGTGCATAGCAGAGCCGTGACTGTGGTTAATTCACAAACCTCATTCATGCTGGTGGTAACTTAGGCTATGGCAGGAAACCCTCCTCGGAGCAAAGTAATTTCACTTTGCCCATGTTCTATATGATGTAAGAGTTGTTCAGAATCATTCTTGTTTACCTTATCTGTGGCAACCTGCAAGCTGCAATCCCATGCTTTTCAGTGTATCCCATTTTATCTGGATCACGTTCCCTTGGGCCAGGGTGCCCTGCATTGGCCCACAGCACATCAGTGTGATGCCCATTTTTATTTTGATTCTGGCACTAAGAGATTGTTTCATTGTTAGATGAAAGTAGAAGTGGGGAGAAAGGTTCTCAACCTTGGGGAAAGCTCCTGCTGCTTAAATTCAGCAAGTCTGACAAAGGGGAAAGAGTCCTTCCACCTCTGCTTTTCCATCTTCCCTGTGTTTCATTAAGTGACACCCTCAGGAAAGAGGAGATGCTGTTGGCATGGTGGCACTGTCCCTGAACACAACTTCTGCAGCTTTGGTTAGGCTTCACCTGCTTCCTGGGGGAGCAGACTTTGTGTTTTGTGCTTTATCATGTTCAGTTATTTAAACCTGCTTTCTTTCTTTTTGCTATTTAAGTTTATTTTAGAATCATCTCCAGAATGCATGGGTTGGTTTTTCTTATTTTATGAAAAAGGCTTTAACAAAAAAAGGAATAAAAGACGGCTTCTTTCAGAATCAGTCATTAACCAATAGCAGAGTGGGACACTAATCCTCTTTTTGGTTGCTTCCTATATTGCTCCTTTTTCTGCTCCTCTCCTCCTTCCCTCAAAGTAGCACACAGCAAAATCCTTGGGAGTTGAAGAAGAAACAGTCAAGAGCAATCAGCTCTCCCTACTTGAGCAAGCGGGGCTGAAAGCACTGTGCTGAGTGAGAGTATCTGAATCTGGAGAGGGATGAAGTGCTGAAGTTGAAATCTAATCCAAATTTGACATGTTTTGGTGAAATACAAAGTCTGAAAAATGTTGATGCTTATTTAAAATGCTGATGATGATCTCCTGGCTCTGCACTGACAGCCAGATCTTACAAGTCTCCAAAGCAAATTCAAGTGGATCTGACCCGCCTGCTCTTAGGGTTTGGCTTGTTCTCTTTTATCCCAGGGCTGCTGCTGGACTCATGCTGATGTATCCACAACACAAAATAGAGCCGTCAAGAGGATTTCTGCGCTGGCTCTGGATCTTTCTACCCTGATGCAGACCACTGAAGCAGTGTAGAGCAATGTATGGAGCTGTTCCCAAGCCTGGCAGTCATGGCAGACTTAGATATGGAAGTTCATGCTAAAAGCCTACTGTTCAGAAAATATTTTCACTTTTACTCTGGGATTTGCCCAGGAGTGGCTCTGGTGTCTGAAAGCTTGATAGTATTTGTGAATGAGCTGGTCCCAGTCCAATCCTTAATAGCCATCTGTATTTCTCTGCATCAGACTGTGATCTAGCTCAGTCTGATTAACATAGCCCTGGAGAGAGCCACCGGCTAACAATCACAGTGAGAAACCTTATCCTCCAGCTCTGGACCACATCCATCACACCAACAAGTAAAGAGATGTGTGAGATTTTTATTTTTATTTATTATTATCATTTTTTTTTTTGCCACTAATGATACAGCATTTGGTCAGAGTCTCTGCTTCTGATTTAAAAGGCTTGGGGACAAGGTCTGACTCCCCTAACTCTGGCTCAATAGTAGCTTTTAATTTACCAGTAGCCTTGCCAGTGAAAATAGTTGCAGAGTAAAGGATAATGTGATGCGAAGAAAGGTAAAAGAATTGGCCCCATGATTAAAGCACTAAAAATAGCTAAATAGAGTTTCAAAGAAGATGTAATTACTTCTTTTATCTGCTCCGCTCTTATCATTTGTGAAAGTTACTGGATGTTTCTTGGTGTGTTTTCAGACCTGTGACTTGACTGCATATTGCTGAGTCTTTTATGCAGCTCCTGAACATTGCAGCAATCTCTGCTTAAACAAAAGTAACGGTGGCAGTCAGGTACCTATTGCATTTGTTATTTTTGTCCTGTCAACTCATGCTTTCAGAAGATACAATTTGAAGTCATTTTCTTCCATATTTATTCTCCATCAGTGAACTCCCAGATCAGATTTGCTCAGGTTTATAGTCAAGGTTTCTGTACCTGCTGGTGCTGAATCTTCAACCTGGCATCCAAAGCTCAAGCTGTGCTCTTTCTGCCTTTTGCGATATCATATTGGCAGTCATGGCTTTGGAACCGGACCCTCATCAGCAATTTTGCCAGAGATGCAGAAGGTGGAAAGAAATTTGCTTGCTGGTCTGCGTGAGTTTTGGTTTTGTCAGAAAACTAAACATGTGCTACACACAGCTCTTTTCTCCTTTGCATTGGCGTATCTCTGATGTTTTCAGAGCTGCTCCGTGCTTTCACAGGGACTGTTGAGGGAAGAACAGCACTTGGAACAGGCTCTGATGGCAGCTCTGGGTAGTACTATAGTGTCTTTTTTTTAACTGACTTTACCCTTCTGCTTGAAAGCAAACAAAAAATACCTCCTTCAGTTTATGGTCTTCATTGTTTCCTGATGCAGCCCATTAGCGAGACAAATGGGCACGCAGTACTGTACAGTACTGTCCGATGTGCTGTGGCTGCTGCATAAATGACAGTGTGACTATTTCCCGTGTGTTTTCTCAGCAAGGATCTTTTTAATTGTTGGAAGGTTTTCTCTCCATCTTCCATTAGTGTGATGTCATTATACTGCAGCTCATGGGATTTTACACTAAATATTTCACATCGGGAAGCAGAAATGGTACTTTTTTATTTTTTTGCATGTCGTGGTTTTGATTAGGAACTCCACTGATCCTTCTCCAAGAGACCTTGCTGAAATTCAGTTAGGGAATTAGAAGTTAAAAAGTGCATGAAACATTTCTGTCCAAGTTAGGCCAATAGGTATTCTTACAGTTCCTCAGTTTTTTTCTCTTTCTCTCAGACAAGCCTCTTAACCTCTGTAGTGAAACTAATATTCTAGTAGGAAAGACAACCAAAGAGTTTGTTTTGGCTTGAATGTGCTGCTGAATGCAGGAGAAGTTGGTAGGGATATTAGGAAGAATAACCCATGCTTTGGATGTTCAGGAATGTTCTGAGGTCTTCATTTATTACACCACCTTTTTCCTTCTAAGTATTTTGGATCTAGTTGGAAGACTACTGCCAGAGGCAGAATGACAGTGAGAAAGTCAGTTCTGTCGTTGTTTTTGGTTGTTGTTGTTGTTGTTTTTTAAACATAAACAAGCTTTAGTCCAAATGTCAATGTAGTTTCCATGTGTTGTTATAATTTGGCTAGCTGGGAAATCTATGGCTTTTTCTCTGAGGTTAAATCAAACTATGCCTATTTATATAAAAAGAAAAATGTTCCCCCCAGTTTCTTCCTCTGGGGCTAAGTATTGAAGTATGCAATCTCAGGGAGGCCAGCTGCCAGCGCAGAGAACATGAGCAGAAAGAACTTTCCTTTAATGAACAAGTTTATTTGCCATTAATGCTGTTGATTGGTTTCATGACAAAATATCTCAGTGCAAAACAGAGCTGCCTTGTCTTCCATCCAGGGACTGCTTATCAGCTTTGACGTTACAAGCTACTCCGTTGTACGTTTTCAGAGGACTGTGAAATTTCTTAGAGCAAGTGGCAAAAGGTGATTTTTTTGTTTCTTCAAGGCTGTGCATGCCAAAATCTTGACAAGGTGAAGCCCTGTGTAGTGTATTTGTTGGCATATTTCCTTGCCCTTCTGAAAGTCTGTTTTGATTTTGTTGGTTTTCTGCTCTGTACCTTCAAGCAACAATTCAACTTTAACAATGCATGTGAAAAACTCCACGAAGAGTTACTTCTGTGTGATGGCTGGCTCAGAAAACAACTCTTTCCTGTGACTTACGTCCCTACTCTCAGCTGCCAGCTGAGACATACAGTGCTTGCTCCACTGGATAGTGCTTATACAAATTGTACTTGTGTGGGCAGCACCTGTCAAGTCCTCAACCTAAGTACTCAACTCTGAGTCCTTAAGGCTTTATTCCCGTGATTTGTTTTTATTCCTTCCCTCCATAGTGTGCCATCACAACTTCTGGAGTTGCTGATTACCATCAGCTAACCAAATCTGAAAGGTGGTAGTCTCAAAAATGAGTTTCTAAAGTCTTTGTGGAAAACAGTTGAGAGGATGCTTTTATGACATTTTCCTCTGCCCAAATTGAAGATGGCAATTTGGATTCAGCTCTTCTTAAATCAGAGAAGCTTACATGGGAGAGCTCTTGGGAAGACCTAACTGTAGTTTTAAAGATTCCAGCTGAAGGTTGTACTATTCTGGCTGTCTGCATTGGTCAGTGACGAGATGTGAATCTGCTGGGAAAAAGGCTTTTCCTATATGACCTGCAAGGTCTCGGCTTGTGTAGCTGACAGGGACATACATTTTGCCCCGTGCAGATCTAATTTCAGCTGCTGAGGTTTTTCGTGTTGGTGGCGAACTGCAATTTTTGCTCTTGCTCAGACCTTTCATGGTGGTATGCCTTCTCCCCACCACCATCAAAATTTCCTGTAGGGGCCTTGCTGGGAGCAATGGACATGCTTACAACATGGAGGGTTGATTCAGCTGCCACTCAGAGCAGTAAACCCTAATTTAAGACATGCTATGTGTTTACATCCTCAGTATTGAACTGGCAGTTATGGGGACAACAAACTATTCTGCAAATTTCCCACATTGTTCTGCCTGTAAAACAATGTCTGTACCCTGAGGGCACACAGCTTGGAGCAAGGATTGATCAGCCAAAGGCAGCAGTGCAGAGCAATCCCTGCAATTTCTGCTCAGGGCTGCTCGTGAGCTGTTTGCCTGTCTCTCTCCTTATGTGTAGATTTTTAAAGCATTGGAACATGTTAGTAGGGAAAGTGGTGCTGTTTTGGAAATGGAACCCAACCCTTGCAGTCTTCAGCTGCAATAGATGAGTGAAAATAATAGGAAATCTGGGTGAAGCTGTAGCTTTGACCCAGGGTGAGAGATGTTTGCTATTTGTTCTCCAGGAGTTTTGGAATCACTGTACTGTGTTACTCTCCCAGTCACAAAAGCTGTTTTTTTGTCTTCCTCTTAAAGTAAGGTTTATTTTTTTCTCCCTGCCAGCCCAATCTCTATCTTCTGTGCTGACCGATACCCAGCTCAATATCTTCCAAACTCTTTGATTTTACAGCTGCTATGAAATGTGTAGCTACTGCGCTGTTTAGATTTAATGAGATACCTCATGCAATTGCTTGCCTACTTGTGGCTGGTATTATAGCTCAGATTTCCTTGCTATCTATCTTGGCATGCCCCATACTTTATTGGATATTCAGATTAAATCTTGATTCTCTTCTTAAGGTGTCTCTGAAACATGGGTTCAAACTAAAGCCCAAACAGATGGAGAGAGTTGATTGCACTATGTATGAGGGCTGCTCCAAAAGTAATACCTCCTATTTTATTACATTGGCCCATTAAAGAGGCAGATGGTGGCGGTATGGCAGTAGAGGTTGAACCTTTCCACCAGTATTCCATTCCATTTAGTTGCTGTGCAACAGATGGCAGCAAAGTAGCAGCCTAAGAAAACGGCATCTGACATAAAAGTGTGTATGAAGCAAAGGTGTGGCATTGAACTCTTTCAAGCAGAAAACAATTGCGCCCATTGATATTCATCAGCTCTTGCTGAATGTGTATGGACACCAAACAGTGGATGTGAACACAGTGAGGAAGGTAGTGATTTCAGCAGTCGTGAAAGACAAGCCACATTCCAGATGATTGCACATCTGTTACACCACAAAATGAAGAGCGTCTCAATCAGTTCATCTGCACAAACTGGCTAATAGTGGTTGCTAGGTTGAAAAACAGCGTTTTGTTGTTAAGGAATTGCTCTATCAAATAGCATTATTGCTCTCTTTCTATCTATTGTAGTTTCCATAGAAATAAATGGGAGGTGTTACTTTTGGAGCAACCAATGTTTTGTTTTTTTTTCACTTATTCTTGTGGATGGATTTGTAGTTATCCTAATGATGTTTGGCTGATGTCTGAGAAGGGCCAAGGTGGCAGGTTGCCCAATGTGCTGCAACTGGTCTGGAATGAGCTGGGAGCCTCCAGATCCTGGCAGGAGGAGGGACTTGGCAGGCACAGTGTCCCACCTTCTAATGTCCTTG
Source organism: Lagopus leucura (assembly GCF_019238085.1). Classification (NCBI taxonomy): domain Eukaryota; kingdom Metazoa; phylum Chordata; class Aves; order Galliformes; family Phasianidae; genus Lagopus; species Lagopus leucura. The sequence continues at coordinate 22,176,477 of NW_024962266.1, read as the reverse complement.
GCTTCAGGAATTCTTCATGCCTTTAGCTGAGAAGCTCAGTCAAGCCCAGCATGTCATAAAAAAATCTGGTGTGGATGAAAATGGCATGTTTGCTTCTTAGCAGATCCCATTTAAGTGGCAGCGTGAGCCGAGATATCATCTTCTGTGTGCTCTTTGTTCTGAGCTTGTACAGACGGTGATTTGCATGGCCATCGCTTCCAGAGTGTCGTCTGCCTCAGACCAGATGTTCATCATTCCTCTGCTGAGACTATGCTCTTTTCTTCTTGTTCCTTACTCTTGAAAGAAATCTGAAGACACTGTCATCAAGACTGCAACTCTGCTGCCTCCCTTTGAGTGACTTACACTCAGATAATATCAGTACAGTTAATGGTGCTTAACCCTCCCAATGGCAGCTGCTGCCATTCATACTGACAGTCCCTCCCAGCTTCTGTTTTTCAGACCTTTGTACATGTATTAGTAAAATGGAAGTAAGCCACTCTCTTCCATGAAAACAAGACAAACAGCTAGAGGCGTCATTCTATGTGGATACTGATGTCCCACTGAAAATAAATTTTTCCCATGCCAAATCAGTATGGAGGGTTGTGAATATCAGCTGTTGATGGACTCGAGGGATTGATGACTGACTGAATAAGCCCTGCTAAAGCTGATGGGTTTGGTGTTATGTGGTCAAAGCTGTGCTCACTGGCATTGCAGTGTGAATGTAGGCTTTGAGGACAAGATTAGGGTAAGTTCTATCTTATATCACGATATACAAAAAGAAGTTCCTGGCTGCTTAATATATTGTGAAAAGTCTTTTGTCTATCCTGGTAGTGTGAAAGCATCTCCTCTTTGTTTTGTTGCTTCATTTACTTTTCTTGCATTTAATTTTGCTGCTAGAGTTCCTGACTCTTCTTGCAATATGTGAAACAGTTATCCACAGGGAAAAGACTCCAAGATCTTGAATTGCAAAAAAACAAGTACAGTATGTTACACAGCAAAAACAAGGGTTTTTTCTGTTCTCTCTCTTCTCCTCTGCCCACTCACTGTGCCCACCAATGCATTTTGTATAATACAAATACGATTTTGGACAGAACTGTCTTTTCTGTACTTTCTTTCTTACTCTGACTGAATAGAGCATGTAATTCCTGCAGTAGGATTGCTTTAGGTTATGATGAGGTCTTTGAAAATCTCTTGTTCTTTAAGTGTTCTCGTTCTTGGATGCTGCTATTGAATTTGATCAGTTTTTTACAGATAGCAAGATTCTTGTCTAGTGCTTTTGTGCCTCCCTTTCTGCAATATTGGTCAAATGATGCAATTAATTATAGGGACATGAAACATTGCCCAGTATTTATTAGGCCCTGACAGTGTGGTCTGTGCCTTATGAAACAGGAAATCACAGTCCCTGCTTCAGTACTCTAGACTGCTGAGCAGAGTGGTGAATATGACATCCAAGCAGTGTCTGGGAAGGATCAGATCATCAAAGCTTGGTCTTAAAGTTACTCATGGCCCTTTTGTTACAATTAGTTTGCAAGTCCATGCTGAAGCAGTGTCTCTCTGGAAAGATGTAAATGGAAGAAGTGTGATCAGGCACTTAACAAGTAGACATCCTTAACGTGTTGAGGGGCTGCATTCAAGGGAGGGCTTTGAGAAAGAGCAAAGAGCTGATTGGGAGTGTTAAAGGGAACATGGGATACAAGGAGAAGGAGAAAATGATGAGAGCCAAGCTGCTGGTGGGATTAGGCTTCTGTGTGTTGAGAAAGAAATCCAGGTTTATTGTGTTTTAAATGAAGTCAGTGGACGGATTCAAAGATGGGATTAGCACAGCCCAGTGCAGAGAAAGAACAAAACAGTAGAAGAGCACTGGGCAGATAGAGAGTGAAAGGCAGGGGAGCATCGAGGTCACACCTAGGTTGAACAGGGAGAATGAATTAGGTCGGACCTAGATCTCTTAAAACAAAAGTCACCGTTAGATTGAGCAAATAAGACGTGAAGAAAAGCAGGTAGCAGGGTAGTTTGAGTATGCATCTAAATGGGAGAATTCAGTGCTGGGCACATTTCTTCTTCCCAGGAAAGCATTAAAAAGTATTTTTCCATCTGTGTTTTTCACTTTATATTTTGGAGCGTGAAACTTCTCTGTGCTTGCTCAGGCCTGATTTGGGAGAGGAGAGGTAGCACAGGATGGCCAGCACAGTTTCGCATGCTGGGGTAGCATTTTCCATTTTGCTAGTTGCTAAAGGCATGGGTTGAGTATTGGAGTTCCCTTAGTCCCCCACTCCTCAGTACCCAGGTGCCAGCCCTTAATGCTGAGAAAACAGAGAAGGAATAGAAGTAAATGGTGAGCCAGTGCAGACTGCAACCTGTTCTGCAGGATATGGGGTGTTAACTCCTACAAGGGGCTGGCAGCTGGGGCTGCACTTGACAGTGTGATGCCTGCTGAGACTAGAGTCTCTTCTTGTCTATTTGCATTTTCTTGGAGGCTGATTTACATAATGTAATGCAGTAATGGGATGCTGACACGTGACTCTGGAATTGCTTATTTGCCTTAATGCCAATCAGTTGGTGCTGGCAACTGGCTTTTTTTTAATTCAAAAAGGGAATCTTCCAAGTCTCCTGACTAAACCCGCTAGCTAATCAGCAGGACATTGGACATCAGATTCTCTGTCTTGTATTGAAGTGTCCCTGAATTAAGACTCAGTGATAATAACGCCTCAGAAGAAGCAGACACAGAAACCCAGCTGGAACGTTTCCTTGATTGCTTGTTGATGTATTTTTCAAATGGTTTGTGTCAATGAAGTGAGCTGATGCATGTGCCAAATTCATATTTAAATTGTCCTGTTCCTTACTTCCTAGCACAAATATCCACCCACCACAAAGTGCTTTGTGCCATATCTAATGATGCATTCTCCTGACGCACTGTTCCCTTAACACTAATGCTTTCTTTTTGCAGAGGTGGGTCTGTGGCTTTTTTTTTTTTTGTAGCCCCTGTGATTAATGAAGACAGTGTTGAATCTTCCTTGCCTTTTTCTCCAGCTGATGGCCTGCTCTTTCTATCCCGTCAAGGGAGAGTTCTCTGGGGTATCTGTGTGTGTTGGTATGAGCTGGATCAAAGAGATGACAAGCAGAATATTTTGCTGTAGCTGTGAAATCTGAAAGCAGTGCTATTTCTTCAGGCACTTAGAGTGCAGGGCTTCGGTTTGCCCAGCCAAGTGCCGGGTGAACTATGAATTATAGTTTAAAAAAGCATTGGGACAGTTCACAATTGTGTACATTGTTATGAAGTCAATAAGCAAGTTATGTTGGGTCTTCCTAGCTGAATACATGTTGTGTTCTTTTAACACACGTTTAAGCTTTATTATCTCCCTGTACTCTTCTGTGATTTTTTGTTTCTCTCTACCCCCTCATTCTTCAGCACTGTAACCACACCTCGGTCTGTCTTTTTGTGCACTGTAAGCTAAATAACAGGGACAAGTGTTATAGCTGCTGTGATTAAATGAGACCTTCTGGAATATTTCAGCAGGGACCAGGCCCCTTGAGCAGACTGGAAAGGGCCCAGGCTTGCATATGGACAGCAGGCTCTGCGAGTTGACAAGACTGCTCCCGCTGCACAGGGTGAGCAAGCCCTCTATGTATCAGCTGCCTGCAAACGGTTATAAAGCAATCTGCCACAGATTGGGGAAAGGTTACAAACATATGGAATCACTCATTTGGCTATCTCTGAGCTAGAAAACAAAATAAATCTGTGCAATTTACCCAAAGTATGTGTAGGATACAATGTCATTTTTAAAGGCCTGTTTTAGAGTCTGGTGCTAAGGAACGGTGTGTTCCGGGGCCTCCCTAGTAGGCAGGAAGCACATGCCAAGCTGTAGCTACTCTGCACCCATGAGGTGACAGCGGTGTGGTAGACCATCTGATGCTTAGAAATTAAATATAGCAAGATGTAAAAATGAGACTAGATTCTTAAATCTGTATTTTTTTGTTTTTGTTTTTCTTTATGGATAGGTGTAGCAAATAGATTTTCTCTTTCATGGGGCTTTGCTCATCTGTTGTGGGTGGCAGCGCTATTTATACATGACTCTGGATGCTCAGCTCATGATGGGTGCTGATGGACACCAGCCAGTTTGGTATTAGACAGGGACATCTCTGCCAGATGAAACACACTTTGAAACGCTTGTGTGAAGGGGCAGAGAAAAAAGGAGGAAAGCTGTTAAGGGATTATCTGATCCTGACTCATCTGACATGATTGTCTGGGTGGAGAAGGCAACTGATGTGAGCAGTTCCTTCCAGTCCTTGCATAGTGCTTGCAGATTTGCAATTGCTACTTTAAAATAAATACTTACATAAGCAGGCAAGAGCTGGACAAAACAGTCAGGAAAGAAGCTGGACTGTACTGGAGGCTGTTTCTAGTAGCACTTTCTGCAAACAAAACAACATGTGCAGTACAAAACCTATTAACTCAATTTGCTGTATTTATGCTTTGTGTATTCAAGAACAGCATGTTGCTATGGGCCATCCTGTAATCCAAATTGCCTCGTAGGGACTCAGAGCTTTAAACTGTTCCAGAAGTTTCACAGCACTTTCTTCCCTCCAGAGGCCACCTGGCAGCACTGCAGATTTCTACATGCGATTTTCATCTGAGGTCTTCCCCAGCTATGCATAAATCATGGCAGCAAAATTATCTGAGAATGCCAGAAGCTTTGAAAAAGCCTTCTGGGGCTGGGATGTAACCAGGCCTATCCTGAGAGACTTCATTTCGCCTTCACTGGGGCTTTTTTTTTTTTTTTTTTTTTTTTTTTCCCTCGGATCTCCTATGTTGTTCTTTAAACAGTTTAAAAGTGCTTTCAGGAAGTCACGGGAATGCTTTCATGGTTGAGGTGCACTGGGTCAACATCTGCTCGAAGGACGGATGCTGGATTTTAGGCACTGTGCAGAAAATACCTGCTGATGAGTTTGGTTTGCATCTGTGGTGTGTGAGTGCCTGAGCAGACTTGCATGCGGTTGACCCTAGGAAGGGAAGGGATGCTTTCTGCAGGGTTCGCTGGGTGCCCTGCGACCCTTTCCATGTGTGCTAATTCCCCTTGGGTGTTGCATGGAAGCTGGGCCCTCCCGCTGGTGGGCAGAGAGGATAACAGTCTGTCAGCAATGGAGTCTCTCTGTGCAGAACTGAGGGCTCTGAAGTGATTTCGGTTCTTGTTGCTTAGTGGAAAGATCTGAGGAAGGTGAAAGTTGAAGTTGCGTCTGCTAAGGGGATTCCAATCCTAACATACAATGCAATGTACTAATTAATTTAGCAACTTAAAAGCATAGACCTTGAAGTCACAGGAAACGACTGCGTGGAAGCAGGTATTTGTTATATCTGGGTAAAACATGCCACAGGGGAAAATCCTGTATTGCTAGGAGAAAAGCAAATAAGGGAGGGGAAAATAAAAGCAACCAGCAGTGAGATGGTGGGTGAGTCACAGCAGCTTTCAGGTACACATGGATTATTGGGAAGGCTGATGGAAACGTGTTGTTTTCCTCTTTTTGGCTGGTAGGTGGAGTCAGCTCTGGGCCATCATAGCCAGCTGTGCTGTTACTGCCCTAGCTAACCAAATAGGTGCCTGTGCAATTAGTCATGAGATAAAACAGGAAAGAGCTATTATTTTGTTAGCATTGGCTCAGGCATTGTGAATTGGGACTAACAGACATGTTCAGCAGAATTTGGCAATACTGCAGTGTGTTTCTAACCTTATAATTTGTTACCAGTCTTTCAGTAAGCAGATATCTCTAATATTGGTTGCTGATCAAAGGTATATATTTGAAGTACTGAAACTAGCGTATGTGTTGCCCGATACCAGTGGTGGGTAGAAGCGATTCATTTATTCTGATCTGAGTGGGCATTAGAAAGCGTACAAAAATGCAGCAGGTGGATGATGCAGAGCTGTTCCATTTTTCCTTTAATGTAGGAAAGCAGACATAATTGCATCAAGTAGTGCTTTTGAAATATCAGATGTCCATTAGTGCATAATTAGCAAGTTAATGATGTGTTGCCAAACATGCAATGACCTCTTTTTCTCCGCCAAACTTCTAGACACTGTTACTTATTGTGCTAGCTTCTTGAATTTGCGCAGGGAAAATGTGTTCTGGTGGCAGCATGGTTAGCTGTGTGTTCTTAAAAGGGCTCAACTGTCTTAGTCCTGGCTATGTGAAACGCTCCAACTTCTGGAAGCAAACTGAATGTCTTTATAACATGCAGTAAAACGTTATTCTTAATTTTTGCTGTTGCCTTGGATGTGTCCAGGCTTCCTTAGAATAGGGATGCTATAACAAAACCAAAATGCCACCAATAAAAATGGAAATTTTAAGCTGTTTGAGGATAAAATGGGGATTTTTACAAAGTTTACTGCAAGAGTCCAGGATTTAGCATCTAGTCCTTTCATATGCTTTTCTGTGCTCCATATATAGTATGTGATTGTTTGAAGGAATAATTAATTACAGATCTACCTTGATCTTTTATTCAGATAAAACTGACTAGCTTAGGAGAGCTAGGTTATTAGCCAATGTAAGTCTCTTGCAATAAGCTTGAATCCAAATGTCGACATTTTAATTGAAAATGGTTGCTGATTAGAAAGGAATGTTCTTTTTGTTCATTTCTGACATAGTATATTATGTTAGGTCAAGTTCCTTTTGGCTCATATTAATGAGATGACTTCAGTGGTGATTAAAAATAATAATTAAAAAATTGCTCTCTAACTAGAAAATCTCTATCTGTTTGGACAGTGAATGTTGTCTAGGGTAAGCAATTGCATGTTCCATCAGAACTAATTTTGGTATTTCATTATGGCACGACAAATAGCTTTGTGCACATTGTAATATTATCCCCAGAAAGATACTGGCTTTTGAAGTTTGCCACGCTACGTGAAAGATTCAGTGCATATTTTAATGGATAAAGGGCAATCTTTCCAAATTTTCCTTATAATTTGGAAGTTACTTGCTGTTGGGTTTTTTCTTTTTTTTTTTCTTCTTTTTTTTCGGATAGTCGCATTGTGTTTGAATGCAGTTATTATTTACTGTCCTAAATCAAGTTTTTTTTGCCTGCAAGTATCTCACATATCTCTTCATTCCCCAGGTCTTTCTCTTTGCTATGTTTAAGTATTCTTTGTATAACATATCCCTTTGTTTTGATCACCAGCCTTCATTGTCATGCCTTCTTCCATGGTACTTTTCACATAGATCTGCCTCTATCTCTTGAAAGATTAACTGATCTATCTCCTTTCTTTTTCTTTTTGGACACGGTTTCCTTTGAGAAAAATGATGCTTGTCTGCTAATAAAGACGAGTTGCGTTATGTACTGCTCTGGAAGGTCTTGTGGTGTTACCTTTAAAAAGTTGCATTTGCTAGTGCTGCTCTAAGGTTTACAGCCAGACAAGATATATTTCTTGCTTTGTTAGTCTTGGTCTGAAAGGTCCTTTAGGATCTTTAGTGCTACACAGACTACAACTCATGTTAAGAAATTAATATATAGTGAGGAAAATTCTTGGTTCACATAACTCTTCACAGTCTATTCATTTACATTTGTTTGGGTCATGGTTTTATTTATTTTATCTTAGTGCCTGCTACATCAAACTTCTGTGGTAAGTCAAATTGTGGAGTGATTCAGAGTTCTGCAGAATTTGCTGAGGAAGGCAGGCTTGTAGCCAATTTAACCACCTCCAAAACTTACTCGCTTTCTGCTCAGCACACTCTAATCATAGGTAAATAGAACAGAAAAATTTGCCACTTCTTTTTCTCCATTTGAGATTTTTGAGGGGAGAAAAAAGGTATCTGAAAAATCAAAAGTTACAGAACAAAAATGTGGAATGCACCATTCCCCCCCAGAGAAACACCGAGGTATTTAAGTATAAAGGGGAATTAGAAAGCAATATTTTCTTCACAATGGTCAAAAATAAATGCATAGTAAATACAGGGAGAAAGGAACCTTCTTGTTTCTTGTATAAGAAAATTGTACTTGATTCCAATCTATTGGAGACATTATTCCAGAAAAATTGTGGTTGGTCTGTGTGGGAAAAAATGGCTGCTGTAAAGTTGTCAAGGTTAGTGTGATCTGTTGAAACTTGCTGATGGAAGTGCAAGTCATGCAGCTCAGCTGTGCCTTGGGAACAGCTGTAACATGCATAATTGCCCTGAGATGCTGGAAAAGAGAGTGTGTGCTCAATACCAGCTCTCCTGGGTGTCCACCTGTGTCTCCAGTAGCTGTATTTTTCCTTTCTTTTCCAAGACATTCTTCTAAATAACTCAAGACTGGAAAGTCTTGCACACACAGCTACACAAAAATTTAGCATGGTGTTCCACTGATGCTAACACTAGTAACGTCTTTTCACTGGAGCACCAAGAGACTTTATTTCTGGGCTTTGATCAGTCTTATTCACATCAACTTCCCTATTCACCTGCAGAGCTTGCCAGGTGTGGTCCAAGGTGCTACAAGACAAGCTGCTAGTTCACTGGGCACAGGGAATCAAATAGTATTTAATGGCACTCTGATTACCTTCCATGAGGTCCAAAATGCTAATATGCTTTCTGTTGTATTTGAGACAGAGCTGGTTGGTAGGTGTAGCGGAAATGCTAAGCCATGGCTTGAAACAGTGATTGAGCACCTGGTAGGAAGGCAGCACCAACCCAGGGGAGCTCAGGTGTGTGCGATGCACCGGAGTGACTTCCCAGACCTCATTTAAAGGTTAGCAGTGGAGGCAAGGGGATCTCTTGCTGGAGATCCCTGTATACCAGAGACCTTCCAAAGGTAATCTTCTTTATTTCTTTGCCCATGGTTGTTGTGTTTGAGCATATCCTTGCTTGCTGCAGCCTCAGACCTAGCTGTTCTGTTGTCACTGTTGTGCTTTCCATTTCCATCGCACTACAATAGGTTAGTAATTGCAGAGGCCACTGAGGCAGGTTGTATGCCTTGCAAACAGGATGGGACACCTTGACTCTTTATTATCTTTGTAATGTACAGTATTTGTATAGTATAATAATTGCTGCCTTATTCTGGCAAATGGATGTTTTGAAATTCTGTTCAAGTACAGCTGTTAAATGAGGTCTGACTAAACAGGAGCACTCAATCCCATAACCCTACCTATGTAAATGGTGGCGATCTGTAAATCCAAATTTGAAACTGGCCTTTCTGGAGTAGTTGGTTGGACTGGAGACTGCCAGAGGTCCTTCCCTGTCTGATTTGTTCTATGGTGCTTGTGCCAGGTCCTTCAGAAGAGAAAGGATTTCTTCTAGTACTATTAGTCTGCGTAATTCATTTTTTTGTTGTGAATAAACATACATTCAGTTAGAATGTATTTCCATACATTCTACGTTTGTTTTGGTATGTGGCGGAGGGGGCAGTGTCAGGAGCTGATGAATTTAAAGAAAACTGTAAGAGCGTTCATGATAGCTAGGCAGAAAGTTGTGTCACCATTTGACAATTTTATGGCTTAGAAATGCTTCCCATTTTGAGCTGAATGAAGCCCTGAAATGTCAAACAATCAGTGTGGGTGCTTTTTTGGAGGGGTTGAGCCAGGGAAGGGAGGATTTGCTCTATCTCTGCTTGAGAACAAGGGAAATAAAATGTCATTGGTATTTTGACACACATCCCTCGCTTCAACTGTAAACCAAAAACATGAGGTCATTTAGAAAATGTGGATATGATATGCATGAACAGTCAGGAAACTTGAAGAAGATTACCTTAACTTTGAAATTCAAATTGTGTTAAAACTAATCCTTTCTGGCAAAACAGTTGTTTGGATTAATTGGTGAGTTATTTGATTGTATTTTCCCAGATAATACTGTTTATTTTAAGCTTTCTATTTTTTTAAAGGCCTTACGTTTGATCAATGGCCAAGATACTCCATAAGGAAACTGTTCTCATTTTTTTTTTTTTTTTTTTTCCTGAGGTGAAATATACATCTAGAAAATGTAGTAAAGAAAACCTAGGAATCATAACTTTACCTGCTCTTTAAAAAACTGTTTTTAATCTTGACATCCTAAATAACTGTTTAAATCTTCTACAAGAAGAAATATATCAATACCATGAACTTATATTTAAAAAAAATAAAAGCAGATGTGACTGGCAGAGTATGCGTATTTATAGCTTCTCTATTGCTGCTGTAATCTACATTCATTTCTCTGTGACTCCAAAGAACTGTACTAGCAAGACTGCATATTTTAAAAGCATTTGAATGATTACTTGTTCATGTCAGTGTGTGTAGTGAAGCAAAGGAAAATTCCTTTCCTCTGCTAATATACCCTGTAAGTAAATACTCTTTAAAAATTATTACCTACTTTGGCCTACATCATACATATAAATTCTGAAGAAATCTGTGATCTTTTATGGCCTTGGATGAAATTTTATTTTATTTTGGTTTATTTTACTTTTTTGGTTTATTTTACTTTTTTGGTTTAT